>NW_021832443.1:10000-30977 GCF_006345805.1 Octopus sinensis | reverse complement strand
TTTGTATATGTGCAGGGCCATAATTCATATCTTTCTTCTGAATATATTATATATATATATACATACATGGATGTATATGCATCGACATATATGATGTATTCATATATATATGTGTGTATGTAAATATACGATATATATATACATATATACATACAAACTTATACATACGTATATCTGAGTATATATATATATATATATATATATATATATATATATATATATATGTATATATGTGTGGGATATATATGTATGGACTTATATGCATCTAGGCATATTATATATATGCATATATATGTATATATATATATATATATACATACACACATAGATATACATACATACATAGATACATAAACACACACACATATATATATATATTAGTGTATGTGCATGCGTGCATATTTGACATATGTTTTGTGTACATATGAATGTATATGCAAACACTATCTGTATGTTTGTGTTTTCCGGCTACGTACATATTAATGTTTTTATAACGCATGTTAAAAATATTATACTCGTACTTCTATGCATAATTTTCAAGTAAAGAACAAAAACAATTATGATATAGAAAATACCAGCAACAAAGTAAACCGAAGCAGCAGATATCAATGAGGCAAGAAAATTGTTAGAGATTTTCACATGAAGTGAAATAGATAGGAAAAAAATTGGATAGAAATAGATTTAACACGTAC
Source organism: Octopus sinensis (assembly GCF_006345805.1). NCBI lineage: Eukaryota > Metazoa > Mollusca > Cephalopoda > Octopoda > Octopodidae > Octopus > Octopus sinensis. The sequence continues at coordinate 30,285 of NW_021832443.1, read as the reverse complement.
TCTCCGAATATCAGAAGATGGAAATATTAACTTTATTTAGAAGTAGGAAGATGTAGATATAAAAATGAATAAATAAATAAATAAGGAAAAGAATAATAGGATATAAAATGGAACATCATAGAATCACATCATCAAGAAATATCATTCTGTAAATTTTATAATTTTTATTTTCTTATTTTTCTGTTTGTTTTTGTCCTACTGGTCTTCATCCACCGCCTTTCATGTACTTCCTATTATTATTATTATTATTATTATTATTATTATTATTATTTATTATTATTATTATTATTATTATTATTATTATTATCATAAATCATTAAAGAGGCGAGCTGGCACAAGAGTTAACACTGAGATCAAATTCCGCCCACGTTGAATTTGGTCAAGTTTGACGTGGGCTATTTCTGTTGTTGTAGTTTTTGTTGTTGTTGTTTTTATTATTATTGTTATTATTATTATTATTATTATTATTATTATTATCATCATCATCATCATCATCATCATCATCATCCACGTCCTCCTCCTCCTCATCTTCGTCATTATCATCATCATCATTATTATTATCATTATTAACATTATTATTATTATTATTATTATTATTATTATTATTATTAATTATTATTTAAGACATCGTACATTATTCAATATTGTTTTGTTGTTCATTGAAGATAGTGTGTCTACCGTGGATTTGTACTGCTTGTCAAGTCACAACAATGACCTCAGGCAGACAGTACTTTACGCAATATGTGTGCAGTTCCACGTGATGCCGATTTTTGCAATGCATCTAGATTTTAGGGTATTTCTAAGGTTTTCAGATGTTTTTTTCTAGATTGGATGGTATTGAAAACAATGCTCCGATAACAATCGAGATAACCTTTATGTTTGACTCTCGTATCTGCCACATCTTACCGATTTCAATTCGCAGGCTTCCATATTTATTAATCTTTTCTCTTTCTTTCATGATAATACGTTGATCTACTGGCACTGCCTCATCAGTTATTAGGCACTGTTGTTTGTCTCTCCTAAAGGTTACTATATCCGGCTTTCGATGCTCTAACACCTTGTCTGTCTGGAAATCAAAGTCCCACAAGATATTTTCCTTCCCCTTTTCGTCCATTACCTTTTCCGGTGTATGTTGTTACCAAGCACCCGTAACCTCATACCCATACTTAAAGCATAATAGCCAGTGGAGGTTTTGGGCCACCTTGTCATGTGTACGCTTGTACTATTTCTGCACAAGACATTCAAAAGCACTAAAATGTGAGTCTCGCTTTCTACCCTTTTCCCACACATTCTGCAGAGGTCAGTTGCACTTTTGTGGTATGTATTCTTTTTCACTGAGTTGGTATTCAATACTTGGTCCTGGACAGTGATGATTAGGCTTTCAGTATTCTTTTTTAGGTCATCTTTGTTCAGCCACCTGCATGATGCTTCCTGGTCTTTTAATTTGCCTGTTACATAGTGGAACTGACCATGTAATTCTATACGGAGTAGAGTTTCTTCTCTCTCGTTGGATGTTCTTGATCGGAATTCATTAGCACTCTCAAATCGATTTTGTTAACTCCTTCTGCCCTAGCAGCATACTGTAGCAGGTCTTCTTTGCTGATTACCAAATATTCTGCCACATTTCTTCTTTCACTGTTGATGCACACTCGTAGGCTAATCAGCCCACGTCCACCTTCTTTACCTCTCTTTATGTAGTCTGTGTACATTGGCCTTTGGGTGGAGGGTACCATTCATTGTCATTGTATTTCGGGTAGTGTGATCGAGTAGCACTATAGGGAACTACAGCAACCACCCATAAGTCGATGACAATCTACAAGGTTCCTAGAATTGAGCTTTGATTTCAAGAGAAGTTTGAGGCGCTTGAAATACGCAGTGATGAGCATGTCTTTTCATTCTTTTTTCAAAATATTGTCCAGCTCCAAGATCCCAAGATAGTTATGCCCATGATCATCCATGTCTTCCATTCTCTCTCCGTTTGGCAATTCTATAGTTCTACAATTTACTCTTTTCCTGCCAGCTTCAAAGTAAGCACCACATACTTCGAGATACCGAATTCCACCTCTATACCCTTGCTGCACATTTGTACAGTTTCAACCCGCATCTCCATCTCAAGCTGTTTTTGCCAACAGTTTTAAATCATCCATGAAGATTATTATTATTATTATTATTATTATTAGTAGTAGTAGTAGTAGTAGTAGTAGTAGTAGTAGTAGTAGTAGTTATAGTAGTAGTTGTAGTAGTAGTGGTGGAAGTAGTAGTAATTGTTGTTGTAGTTGTGGTGGTGGTTGTGATGGTGGCGGTGGTGGTTGTGATGGTGGCGGTGGTGGTGGTAATAGTGGTCGTGGTAGTAGTAGTAGTAGTAGTAGTAGTAGTAATAGTAGTTGTTGTTGCTGTTGTAGATGTGGTGGTGGTTGTGATGGTGGCGGTGGTGGGGGTAATAGTGGTCGTGGTAGTAGTAGTAGTAGTAGTAGTAGTAGTAGTAGTAGTAGTAGTAGCAGAGGTGGTTGTGTGGTGGTAGTGTTGGTGCTGGTGGTAGTAAAAGTAGTAGCAGCGGCTGCAGAAGGTCTTACTGCTCTTGATATTGTTATGAATATTATCATTATTATTATAATTAATGATATGATTTTTATTATTAAAATATTCATCATGATTGGTAATATTACAACTATTAGTCACAGTATTATTATTAACATAAATGTCAACGCCATGACTATGCATGTGGGCTGTTGTATTTTCATTTCTTCTAAAATTTTTCAGAAAAGAAGAAAAAGTGTGAGAAAATGTGATTTTGAAAAAGAAAACTTTGAAACGCGACTCACTGGATAGATATGAAAAGAAGCAAATGAAAACCCACCTTATTAATGATATAATAAAGAGTTGCGTACGTTGGAAGATTTGCTTTGACAGATCAAAGTGAAAGACAGATCAAAGTGAGAGCCATTTGTTATGAATATATTTGCATGCCTACACAAAGACACATACACACGCGCACGCACACACACACATACTGCACACTCTGTCACGCACACATGCACGCACGCATACGTAAGTCTTGTTTAAAAAGTCACATTAGACGCCATGATGGATCTAAGATGTAAGTACAAGAAATGGTCAGACTCTGTATGAGGAGTAGACATCTACCATGTATGTATGTATGTATGTATGTATGTATGTATGTATGTATGTATGTATGTATGTATGTGTGTATGTATGTATGTATGTATGTATGTATGTATGTATGCATGTATGTATATACGTATGTATGTATGTATGTCACTACAAGTGGAATGATGGCGACTTTTTCCCTTCGTCTTTCTTTTATTTTTGACATTTCTCTGTCTCCTGTTTCTGAAGAAGGGCTTTGCTTGAAACGTAAAACACCCTTTCTTGCCTTCCCTGAGCGTATTTTAGTACTTTCAGGTACCATGTCCTCGCATTGTTGTTGTTCGTTTCTTGTCTTTTTTCTCCGTATTTTTTTATAAATCATATATATGTATATATATATATATATAGATATAGATATATATATATACATAAATATTAGAGAGTAACCCTATGTGGTTCACTCTAGTACTAAAAATAGATCCGCTAATGGTATAGCCACTAAAAGTTTAAACCGCACGTGCATTTGACGCTCGCTGCGATTTAATAAATTGTATTTAAGACAAACCTCTGCTGAAGATTTATGGATGTTATGTAAGTATAATTGCATATTACATTAATAATGAAACAATTGTTTAGGGTTAATCTATTTTTTTCGTTATATTTCACTTACCTTACGTTAAATGTAGTGGTATTTCTTCTTGGAAACAACTTTTAGTGGCTATACCATTAGCGGATCTATTTTTAGCACTAGAGTGAACCATATAGTGGTCGCTCTCTAATATTTATGTATAAATTTGTATTTTATCCCTTGGTTTTTATGTGCTAAGCCACTTGGTGTTAAATTGATGGTATTATTAAATTAATATCAAATTTTTCACCCTCATTTATTTATATATATATATATATACAAATATATATATATATATATAAATCGCTAGTTAGTAACTCTATGCAAACAAGCATAACTATTTTGCGTCGTAGACTTGTAGAAGACAATAATATCGATATGCATATTACAGCCTCAGTTGGACTCGTGACTTCTTCAACACATCATACTCATAAGGCTATATATTTGCCAACTAAGTACAGGAGCTTTCTACGAAATACCCGACAAATGACAATTACAATAAAGCCTTTGGAGACCGAAGATGCAACCTAATATAGATGAACATCTATATTATGTTATATTTCTGTGGAAGCTATTATGCATATGATTAGTAGGTGCCCAAGGTAATATCTTTTTTATGCGACACGATGAAGTATCAAAAGTAATACACAATGCCACTCGAAAAGAAGACTGTCCTTAGTTATACAGAGAAGAAAAACCCCGCTATTCAATGCATACATGGATATTAATACAAGGCAAAATGACCATCCCTATGTATAAAAATATTCTCATTAAAACTTCTCTCAATACTATATGCTGGATGTTGTTTTGTACTACATATGTGGAACATTCTGTATGTGCGTGTGTTTGTGGAGTTGTTGGCTAACTCCTCCTACATCGTTTTAGCGATTTTGATGAGACTTCGTACATGAGTAGAACTGATGTCTGGAAACCATATGACACACTCAGACTGTTGAAAAACATCGAGAATAGGGCCCCTGGAAGGGATCCTCATACATCTAATATATTTTATTTTAAAAATCAAGGAAAATAACCCATTTGCCCCTTGAAGAGATCCTTATATATAGCGAAGAGAAATAACCCATTCGTTTTCCTAAATTATTTGATAAAAATGAGATTGAGTATGCTTATTTCTCAGTATTTAAACTGTTAGAGTTATTTTCGCAAGTTATCCAGTACAACCTTAAACAAGTAAATAGTATTTTCCTAAACAATAGATCCAATTCTTTCGATTAGTGACTAATTCACGAATATGCCAACACTAGCGCCGCTGAGGATAATATTCTCTGGGAAAGCCAAAAGCCCTTTTCATAGTTATTTAATTTGAATTGTTATTATCTCATATCTGATCAACCTGTTATTACGTGACATGCTTCACGATTTTAGTATACATAACTTATTACTATTTCCGCCTAAGTTCTATATACTCTGGGAACGCATTAAAGCCCTTTTCGGGGCTACTTTATTTGAATTCTTACTATCAGGTAACTAACTTCATTTTATTACATAGCTTACTTCACAATTTGGGTATTCATAACTTATTGAGAATTCCTAAAAACAAGATCCTGTGTAAGACAGTTCGGTATTCTCCGGAAATGCACAAAAAACGTTTTAAGGACTACATTCATTGTATTGTTGTTATTGGATAAGCGAAGCAATTATGAGAACGTAACCAAAGGATGAGCCCCCTTTCTCGGGAATTACCAGGTACGTCAACTAATATATATATATATATATATATATATATGTGTAGGGAGAGTTTACGAAAAAAAACAACAAAAGACGAAGACAGGTGGTGTACAAAACAAACAGATGTATCTGTATAACGCTCAGGAACTTCACCACTGGACTCTGTATCTGCTCTTTATCTACCATTTACGGATTCTCGTTTGGATCTTTACCCTCCGGCTGCTCCTCTCCTACATACGGATCACAGTGGACTTTACTCTCTCTCTGTATATATATATATGTATATATTCGACGGGCTTCTTTCAGTTTCCGTCTACCAAATCCACTTACAAGGCTTTGGTCGGCCCGAGGCTATAGTAGAAGACACTTGCCCAAGGAGCCACGCAGGTGACTGAACCCTGAACCATGTGGTTGGTAAACAAGCTACTTACCACACAGCCACTATATATATATATATATATATATCTATATATTATATATATTATATATATATATATACATATATGTATATATATACATATATATATATATATATATATATATATATATAATACATATATATGCATATATATATATATATATACATATATATATTATATATATATATATATATATATATATATATATATATATATATATATATATATATATATATATATATATATAATATATATAGATATATATATATATATGCTGTCATAGAAGTCAGATAGCGCTATTGTGAATATTTCTTCGAAACTCAAAGAGATGTGGAGGCCTAAGGCGAACTGCTTCCACGTCTATCGCTTCTAAATCCAGACAATTAATTCACATTTTACCGATGATAATTGGTGCTCTAGATTTTGTGCGTAAATCCCTAAATGATAACATGGATGAACTAGAAGGTTTAGAAAAATAAAATCAACCAGAAAATTTACGCCTTAGTCTGTAAGTGGAACATTAAAAATTATTCAAGGCTTTTCTCAAGTTTAAAATGTGTTTGTTTATTCTTTATTTATATGCCAAAGACTGAGTATTCTAACGTTGTTAAAAACTCCCTCCTCACGGGAAGACTTCAAATAATTAAAACCAGTGGAGAACATACTTATATACATAATCGCTTATATTTCTGTATATATGATAGTATCCATCTATATTTATGTATATATGATAGTATCATTCTATATATGCAAAATTCAACTTTACCAAGATAATTTTCATAAAGATGTACTAAAGATTTCACAGAGAAAATCTAGGACACAAAAAATATTTCGAAAATAAAATAAAATTGTACTGTTATTATTTCAGGAGAACCTTGTAATGATTTAGAATGGAAAAAATTGTATAATGGCTTCGTTATTCGGCCGTTTGGCTTTTTGATCCATCTTAAATTAATTTTATCCTATTTTTTAGTCTTTTTTCTTTTTTCCCTGTGGTTTTCGTTTTATCATTAAATCCAATATTGTACGTTTATTTCTCTTGTCGTCGTTTCTCTACTTCTCTCTCTTTCTCTCTCTCTCTCTCTCTCTCTCTCTCTCTCTCTGTCCTTTTATCTCTCCTCAAAAGATTTGTAAGTGTGCTGGTTTGATGGCCGTTTAGAGGACTTGATGTTTCAGAATTTAATGGTTAATGACTGGTAAATAAATAAAAACATATATATTATACATGCATGCATACATCACATACAACACACCCACACACATATATATATGTATATATATATATATATATATATATATATAATATATATATATATATAGATATATATACACGTATATATATACATATATATATATATATATATAATATTTATATTTATATTTATATATACTTGCGTCTCTGTGTGTGTATACATATATGCATAAATACATGATATATGTATATGCATATATATATAATATATATATATATATAATATACATATATATATGTATATTTTGCATTTATGTGCACACACATGCTCACAAAAAAAAAATATATATATATTTATGTGCACATAGAGAGGCATAATTATATTCACGTCTTTGCATGTATGAGGCTCTGTGTGTGTGGTGTGTGTGTGTGATTTGAGATCTGTTCACACTAATATGCCATCCAGATACATCATTCGCTCATCAGTTAAAAGCAAACGAAAAATGCGAAAATCGAAAACTACTTGAAAAAATACACGTGTAGAACTATACAAAAAAAAAAAGAGAGCGGACTAAATGTACTCTTATCTTTATTCATATTGTAGTGTTATATATTTCCTTTGCTGTATGTTCTTAATGCTGTTTACTTTATACATATTATAGGGATGACGACGACAGAGAAATAACGTCTTCGCGGTAATAATTTACTATATTAGGATTCACGGTTGCTTCTACGTCTTCCATTTCTGGGTTGGAAACTCAAACGTATGATGTTGTTGCTCTTTTTTCTCGGGTGAATTAAAGACAGTAATTTCCCGGTCGGCAAAAGTACAGGACCGGTGTCACCAGCCTCAAAATTTCATATATGTATTGTAAGTAATTAACACAAAACTACAAGGTAAAAACTTAATAGATGTAGCGTATATATATTATCAAAAATCCATAGATTGGTGTCATTAAAAATGAAGTAACATTGCATCGTGTATATTTAGTGATTAATATAACGAAGTGTGAAGTCACGTGGCTTAGAAGTTAGGGTATTCGGTTCAAGCTCGCGAGGTCGTGAGCTCCATAGTTGGTAGTGTGTTGTGTCCTTGAGCAAGAAATTGTTTCACGTCACTCTAATACACTCAGCTGATAAAAAGGAGTAGTACTAATAACAATAGTAATAATTTTAACCGGAATATATTCAGTGCTGAAGTTTATTCTGAATAAACACGTGCACAGAGATGCAATTTGAACAGCCCGCCTTTTACATAGATATATAAGGGTGAACAATTCTATGTTCTATGCTGGATACATGTGGCGTTCCTCTGGTATGATGATTTTTGCTCATTTATATGTATCTTGAATTATGCTTGCACTGATGATTACAAAGTGCATTGAGTGCACTAATTATGAAATCATATGATATATTTGCAGCTGAATCTGGTTTTAAAATGCTCGCTTGGAGAGTTGCATTCCCTCGAGTTCGGTACTATGTGCTTATTTATTATGGTAGTTTTGACCTTAAGAGTCCCTCCTAGCGTGAGGCATTTATGTATAGTAATGCCCTAAATATAAATAAATATATTTAAGAGGAATAATTTATGGAGTTTTCCCTTATGAGGTTTCTCACGCTAACTTCATGATAAATACTTATAAAGATTTTATCCTATTTTTTCAATTATATATATATATATATATATATTAGACATGCTCTCTCTTTGTGCCGGTTCTGAAGTGTTCCTGTACGTCAACTAAAGTTTCTGGGGGTTTAGTGCGATAAGTACATGTAGTTGAAACGTTTAATCATATATATACATACATACATATACATACACATATGTGTTTGTATTTGTGTGTATGTATGTGTGTTTGTGTGTGTGTATTTGTGGATCTGTGTGTGTGTGCATGTAAATAGATACATACATTCGTTCATGCATACATACATTCATGCGTGTGAAAGCGTGTTCGTATGCGTGTTGCGTGTCCTTCTTTGTCTCGCCACAACTAGACATTTTAGGAGTTACACAGATTATTACTAAAAACTGTTTGGCTAAACCCAATGCAAATTAATGTTCCGTAGACTCGTCACAGGAACTTAGCTCGGGTTGTAAGAGGTAACTGAAACTTCCCCAATATGCAAAATATGGCAACACTTCTTAGTTTTTACACAACAACAGAAACGATGCATCTGTATCTATGAAAAGAAACACAACAGACGTCACTTTTAACAATAAATGTCAAACTTTATTAGGCCTTATATTCGACAAGTAAGGTTGAATGGACACGTATAAAAAATTTATATGAATCCCTTAGATCACTCAATTTACATACTACCGATGTAGGCAACATGAAAATATAGACACTCTTCAGGGCATACAAAAAAGCGTCAACCTGCAGTTTCGTCAATATTAGCCCCTAATAAGGCAGCGAAGTGGCAGAAACGTTACCGCGCCGGGCGAAATGTTTAGCGGTATTTCGTCTGCCGTTACGTTCTGAGTTCAAATTCCGCCGAGCACGACTTTGCCTTTCATCCTTTCGGGGTCGATAAATTAAGTACCAGTTACGCACTGGAGTCGATGCAATCGACTTAATCAGTTTGACTGTTTTTGTTTGTCCTCTCTGCGTTTAGCCTCTTGTGGGTAGTAAAGAAATAGATATTTCGTCTGTCTTTATGTTCTGATTTCAAATTCCGCCGAGGTCGAAATTGCGTTTTATCCTTTCGGGATCTATAATTTATGCACCAGCTGTGTATTGGGGTCCATGTGTAGGACTGGAACCTCGCCAAAAATTTCGGGCCTTTTCGCCTAGAGTAGAAAAGAATCGTTAGCACGCCGGGTGAAATGCTTAGCGGTATTCCGTCTGCCGCTATGTTATGAGTTCAAATTCCGCCTATGTCGATCTTGCCTTTCCTCCCTTCGGGGCCGATAAATTAAGTACCACTTACTTACTGGTGTCGATCTGATCAACTGACCACCTCCCCCGACATTTCAGGCTCCGTGCCTATAATAGAAAGGAATATTATCCCCTAATATGGTCAGCAACAATACACTCTAAAATATATCAGGAGGCTTAAATAAGTGGTACCTCTATCATTAGTGCACGCAATTATACACGCAAAGTTCCGCCAAGGTCGACTTAGCCTGTCATCCTTTCGAGTTCGATAAATTAAATACCAGTTGAATACTGGTGTCGATCTAATCGACTGGCTAACTGCGCCAAAATTTCCGGCCTTTTGCCTAGAGTAGAAAGGAATTATACACGTAAAGATCGACTTAGCCTGTCATTCTTTGGAGGTCGATAAATTAAGTATCAGTTGCATACTGGTGTCGATCTAATCGACTGGCAAACTGTCCGAAAATTTCCGGGCTTTTGCCTAGAGTAGAAAGGAATTATACACGTAAAGTTTGTCTAGTTATACACTGCAAAATGAAAGCCTTACAACTTGATCAACTGACGCATCACCTACAACACATTCTCAGTATTCATAATGACGAAACTTATCTACAAATAATACAAAACGAAATAATATTCCATTCAAAATCTACACCGCAAACAGCACATCTGAGCCTCAAGGCGCAATCATTGAAATAAAGAGAAAACCCACAGACATTAAACAGATAAACAGGACAACCAGATATAGCGCCCACACAACAAAATACTAAACATTTAGCCCCAGGCAGCAAAGAAAGCAAACAATCCTTACACAGACAATTGAACTACACTAGTTTTTCTCAGAACCAATAAAACCCCCTACCTCAATTCTTCTACTACTATTACTCCTACTACTACAACAACATCTACTGTTACGATTTTCCTTCTGTCTCTCTCTCTATTTCCCCAAGGTCTCTTTATCTACCTCTTTCCTCTCACAGTCTTTCTGTCTATCTCTCCATCCATCCAGCAGACACGATATCACACAAATATCATGAAATTCAAATACTGGATTCTGAGGTAAAGTGAACATCTCAGTCTTCTATATTGAATATTTATATTTTCTAAGGCGGCGAGCTGGCAGAAACGTTAGCACGCCGGGCGAAATGCTTAGCAGTACTTAGCGGTATTTCGTCTGCCGCTACGTTCTGAGTTCAAATTCCGCCGAGGTCGACTTTGCCTTTCATCCTTTCGGGAGTCGATAAATTAAGTACCAGTTACGCACTGAGATCGATTTAATCGACTTAATCCGTTTGTCTGTTCTTGTTTGTCGACTCTGTGTTTAGTGCCTTGTGGGTAGTAAAGAAATAGATATTTCGTACTGGAGTCGATCTAATCGACTGGCTCCCTCCCCCAAAATTTATATACACATACATGTACACACATCGACGCACACACACACACATACACACACACACACACACACATATATATATATATGTATATATACACATACGTGTACACACATATATACACATATACGTACAAACATATATATATATATATATACATCAGCTTTTTATCGGCCTTCTGACCCCGTTAAACTAAAAGTATATGCAACACAGTATAGTCTTATAGAATTTAAACATTAACAAACTCTAACACGAAACCAAAATAGCCGAAGGACCTGTAAGGGAAATGATTCAACATAACAGTAAAAATTGAATTGTGACACTAACGTGAAAACTCTATAGTATAACATAAGCAGGGCAATTCCCTCGCCCGGTGCCAATTGATTATAAAGTAACGTGAGAGAAACATATAGGTTGAACTCGCAAAAAAGTCACACGCATCCATTAAATAATTAATTTAGATATTACCGATGGAGGTAACAAAAGAAGAAAAGGACAGTTTTGTGATGTCGCGAAACGTCATTCGTTCTATAGAAGAATGTGCGCCTAACATCTGGAAAATATTTGATTCATACATAGTCAGTAAGAAACTACAAACAATCCGAATTACAAGAGCGGGCTTACACGAGAGAGGCCAATGTATAATCAATTGTTCCTAGGAGTTGAAACAGCCTTAGAAACAATAGCATATCGCTATTGTGAATGTAAAAAAATAAAATGCTTCTACCATGAATACGAATCTCCGATTTATAAAACCTTATCATAGCCCGATGAGAAATAAAACGCATACACGTTTATATCTCCGGCATCGACTTATGTGAATTCGATACTAATAAATGATTCATAGGAAATCTACTACAAGAAATCTGATGTAACGTGTGAGCGAACATATCCCACGTAAAACCATATAGAATCCTATAAGCAAATAATTAGTAATGGATTAACATATATAAATAATTAAATAGAAACTGGATCAGACAGGTTTACAAAATAAACTCTTACACCATTACCAAGCCTCTCGTATACTTAATATTGGCAATAATATATTCGGAGTGTTTAGCTTCTAATCTATTACTTAAGTGTAAGTTCCAAATGAGTGTAAGCTTACTAAATATAACATTGAATAACCCAAACCAATCAAATATTTGTATTAATCTTTGGCATAATAAACTTAATCTAATGTGTCTTATATGGTTATTAGTAAAATCTGCTTATATGTTACATCTCTTAAATGTGGCGAGCTGGCAGAATCGTAAGGACGCCGGGCAAACCGCTTAACGACATTTCGTCCTAGCCTCTCATCCTTTCGGGGTCGAACAAATAAATACAATTGGGTTGTCCGGAAAGTTCGTGCCGATTTTTAAAGGAAAGAAAAAGGTCAATAAATACTTGCCATTACATTTTTTATCAACCAAATATGAAACATTTTGTTGCACAATGCGTCTCCATCTTTCCTTTTATTTGAAAATACCCCCTTCCCAGAATTGGGGTGGTTTCATGGCAAAGAATTCATTGAGGTATCTTTTTACGTCATCCAAGGAATTAAAAGTTTTACCATTAAGACTATTCTGCAGAGACCTGATTAAGTGGAAATCCGAAGGAGCAATATCTGGTGAATATGGAGGGTGGGGTAACACATCCCAGCAGAGCTGCAGCAATTTTTGTCTGGTTCCCAAAGCATCAAGTGCCGAAAATGAACTTTCTTATCTTCCATTTTAAAGGGTTCCAGAATTAACACAGTTTATAGGAACATAAATATTCTTCCACAAAAAGATAGCTTAAACTGTGCTCTAAATGGAGGTGAAGTTAAATCCTATTTTATGGACTGAACTATGTTCTAAAATAAGTCGAAAGGTAAGCTACTATAAATCGGCACGAACTTTCCGGACAACCCAATAGTTCCTCACTTGCATCGAAGTAATCGACGCAGCTTCTTCCCTGAAATTTGAAATCAATATATTACATGTATTAAATATTTTTCCAAATCTTAATACTCATCGAGCTGAATGTGGTATGTCCTTGTCTCAAAATTGTGAAGTATCCCGTAAGCGGTATGCGAGTGACTTTAAAGTAAACCTCATAAATTTTACTATACAGCTTTATCATCTCGGCTTTCTTACGAGTCTCATTCAAAAGGTTCAGGTATATACTCTTGTATATACATTGATCCTGTTAGACTCAGATTACGTAGGTAAAATTCCATGCAAATATTCCTGGTGAAAGTATAACTGATAACGAAAATATAATTTTTGTAATTACAACAACCACTAGCATGACTAAACAAGTCTAACTTTTTTTCTCAGAAACCACAAAGAAACTTCATGTTGAAAATGCTAAAGAGGTCGGAAAACGAAAGACTCCATATAATCCGATTCTTTTAGTTTTCTATTAGTTCAGGAGTGGCTGTGTGCCCCCAACGCCTAAGAACCAATGCAGGTGTGTTTATGCTCCCGTAACTTAGCGATTCGGCAAAAGAGACCAATAGAATAAGTACTAGGCTTACAAAGAGTAGGTCATGGGGTCGATTTGCTCGACTAAAGGCGGTGCTCAAGCATGGCCGCAGCCAATTGACTGAAACAAGTAAAAGAGTAAAAGAGTAAAAGAGATTTTCAATCATTTGACTGCGGCCATGCGAGAGTACCGCGCCTAATAGGATTTTTTGTCAAACAAATCGACCCAATGACTTATTTTTTAAACTTAGTATTTACTTTATCGGTTTCTTTTTACGGGGATTTAAATACACCAACACCGGATGTCAAGGTGTGATGGGGACAAATGCACACACACACACACCACAACACAATATACACCGTCTACCAAACCCGCCCGAGGCTATAGTAAAAGACAGTTGCCAAAGATGTCACGCAGTGGAACTGAACCCCGGACCATGTGGTTGGGAAGCAAGCTTCTTACCACACAGCAATATCAGCGCCTATTGCCATGGGAATGTCTAAAAGAGTCTAAATAACTTGCCTGCTATCAACACATACATTATCTATAACAAAATTTATCCCTTTAGCATATCACATTTTAAGTAGGAAATCCACTTCATATTTGATCGATATATACTTAGATGTACTTCAGTACACTAGATCCATTATTTAAATATTCCATAGTCTCCCAGTTTAAAATTTACATTTATATAGTGTAGAATCAACATAAATATGTATTACATTCATACACCAAAATTTAAATAACAATCCACGCAAGATTGCTATAATAAACTAAACTACAACGTTGGTAAGACGTCCGATATTTCTTAATAAAACTGTTCTAATCATAGAAATTCGTTAGCTAAGGTCTCTATATCTCTTCCTACCTTTCCGGGCTTCTGCTATGAATCTGAGTTTAAATGGGGCTTTGTATAACTTGGGCATACAAAATGGTTCACGGATATAAGGTTTTCTGTTTTCCACACAACAATCATGCACCCCCCCCACACACACACACAAGGACGCAAATGCATTCACACATAAGGATACATATCATAGAAGCGCAGAATGGAGTGAGTGGAGCAAGGGCACTCATGATAACGAAAAGTGTCGCTGAAGAGGTCAGAGATGTGTGACGAAAGATTTCCGGAAAATGGAAATTAATGTACGAGTGAAGAACAAATATACAGTGCGTGTGTTTATTTTGAAAAAAAAATAAAAAGACTATCCTGAAATACAACAATATTTGTTTCAACACACGGTTTCACATCAGGAAACTTGCAACAAAAATTTATAAACGTAACATGGTTTCTCTGTTTTACTTTATATCTCAGGCTTCCTATATTGACTCCACCCCCACTGCAACTGATTCCTACGCCATATAACCACAGAAATTATACTCTAATATTATTTTGAATCTCTTGCTAAAACCGAATGCTAATATTTCTTCCATTAGCTAAATGACCCACTAACTTTGAAAAATATATTCGTATATGACTATACATGGACATACGAACCCCACCTATACACACACACACACACAGAAACATATTTCCCCAATTCATTCTCGAAGTACATGTGCAGCTATAAAGAATATATATGTATATATATATATATGTATGTATATATATATATATATATGTATGTATGTATGCATGTATGTATGTATGTATGTAAGTATGTATGTATATTTGTATGCATGTATGTATGTATGAGAGTGTGTGCTTACTTGCGTGTATATATATATATATATATATATATATATATACATGAATACATATTTACATATATGTTTTATATGATATATATATATATATATGAAGACATACCTATATTTGCGTGTATATACACACATATATGCTTATATATGTGTGTGTCCACATATGTATACCTATATAGATATAGATATAGGTATAGGTATATATATTATATATATATACACCCATATTTATATACATATATGTACATATATACATATATGTACATATACATATATGTACATATATACATATATGTACATATATACATATATAAATATCCGTATTCTTTCTTCCAGCCTCCATCTGTATATATATATATATATATATATTATATATATATATATATATATAATATATGTATCCATGTATATAGATTTACATATGTGTGTGCATATACATTCACACACACACGCATCTGTTAAAATTTGTAAAACGTTAAGGAGAAAAAAAACAGAGCTTATATTTTCAAAATGTCTATATCTCTAAAACAATGCTATATTTATGTTTGCTTTTTTTTTATACACATGCATTGTCAAAGTGAAGACATTCTTTATGAGTATAGAAACAAAAGACAAAGGAAACCAGATTTATTTTAAATGTAGCTTTTTATGTATTAAATTTTATGTTATGAATTCGTTAAGTGGTGATGTTTTTCAAGTTGAAATAAAATTCACATGGACAGCAGCATATGTACGCTTGTGTGTCCGTGCGTAGGCGTGTGCGTGCATGAATGTGAGCGGCGGTGTGACGTAGTTTAACAAATCTGAAAGTGTTGAAATATTTTCAATGAAAGACCAGAATATGTTTTTTCATGAGATGTGAAAATTGATAAACGCACAACATATCAACAATATAATAACAATATTAATATAAATGTTAAACACTCGTATAATCTTAGTGAATAAGAAGTTGTTATGTGGGGAAAAAAATAATCTGTTCGTGTATATTTAAACAGCTTTTATATTCTTCAGTAATGGTCCGAAACTAGCAATAAATTTCACATAAGAGCTTCGATGTTGGTTTCAGAAATATTTACTCGATTCCAAGCAACTATTTTCAGACTGATTTATTGATGAAACATTCTGTAAAAATCAAGCAATCAAAATTGTTTTCGTACATTTGGAATATATAAAAAAAAAAAAATTATATATTTATATCCATTTATAAAATGTCGCTTGAAGAGAGTTTTACATTTTTTAATCTTTTCTTTTCTTTTCTTTTTTTTTTTTTTAGAAATGTACATTCGTTAATATAATGAGAAATTTGGAGAAACATATAAAAAAATAAGTGAAAAAAAAAAAATTATTATTTAGTTCCTACCCTTGTATAATTATGCCTTTATTTACACATTTTACCTCAAGTTCCGAAGATTCCGTTTTTTGTATTTCCTAGTATATTTTTCTAATTATTGTTCATTATATTTTTTCACGAATTGTATTTTTTATCGATTTCTACACTTTCATTTTATTTAAATATTGCCAACTCAATTCATATATATATATATATATATATATATATATATATATATGAAAGTATGGCATATACATCTATATATATATATGTGTGTGTGTTTGTAAAATGGGTTTGTATATGTGTGAATGTTACATAAGAAAGAACTTGGAAATAAAGACACATATTTCAAAAACTAAGAAAAAAATATAACGTGCAAAAAATTCCTGGATAAAATATGATCTTGTAGTTTTAGAATCATAATAATGGGGTGTTTTTTGGTAACATATCAAATGAAAATTTCTTTTTTATTTCCAATGTTGTTGCCAAGTTCCAAACACTAATTGAATCACTCATTATATGTTTTGGCTATTTTCTACTGGAATACCTTCTGACGTTAATGCTTCATACAATTTTTTTTAACTGTGTTCTTCTTTTTCAACTTCTTCTTCTTCTCTTCTTCTTCTTCTTCTTCTTCTTCTTCTTCTTCTTCTTTCTTCTTCTTCTTCTTCTTCTTCTTCTTATTATTATTATTATTATATTATTATTATTATTATTATTATTATTATTATTATTATTATTATTATTATTATTTCACACACTAACTTCTATACGAGAATGTATATATATATATATATATATGTGTGTGTGTGTGTCCGCCTGTCTGTATATATGTATGTATGTATGTATATATAATATATATATATATATATATATATATATATAATATATATATATATATATTATATATATATATATATATATACATATATATACATATATATATATATATATATATATATATACATGTATACATCAATGCACTTAGATATGTCCCTTTATTTCACCACAACTCTGTCTTTCGCTATACACTCGCACAAACATATATATATATAGAGAGAGAGATGTATAGATATATAGATAGATAGATATATATCTGTGTATGTACTTACATGTGTACGTACTTACATACATACGTACATACATACATACATACATACATACATACATACATACATAAGGGCGCAAGTAAATTAATTATGGCTGTTTAATGATGCGACTTTCTATTTGTTCTTGGCGATGTCTTTGGGAAAGCAGCAGGAGTTTCCCATCGTCAAAAAACAGCAGTAGCATTAACAACAGCACCAAAATCGGCAGCAATTCTGTAGATATGTCAGTGGTAGTGATAATTCTTCTGGTATTAAGTGCTGTAGGAAAGGGCTATTGTAGTAGTTTTGATTAATTAAAGCGGAGATGGAGATGGCAAAGAGACTGGTGATGAGGAAGAGTAGGGTGGTGGTTGTGGTGGTGGAGGCGGTGGTGTTGGCGGCGATGCCGGTGTTAGTGTTGGTGTTGGTGCTGATGATGATGATGATGGCAGCGACAACTACGGTGGAGGCGCAATGGCCCAGTGGTTAGGGCAGCGGACTCGCGGTCGTAAGAACGTGGTTTCGATTCCCCGACCGAGCATTGTGAGTGTTTATTGAGCAAAAATACCTAAGCTCCATGAGGATCCGGAGGTGGAGGGGGGGGGGGGTAAACCCCGCTGTTCTCGTTCACCACAACTTTCTCTCACTTTTTCTTCCTACTTCTGCCACATAGCAAAGGAACCATGGGGCCACCCAATATTGTGTGGTAAACTTTCAGACCCTAGTCTTGATTGCAAATCCTCTGCACCCGTTAAAAGCCACCGTTTATGGAATGAGGAAAACAACATAGCTTTCAGGCCCGTGCAACCACCAGTCTATCGCGTGTGGTGGGTAGATCTTCAAGTTACCACACGCATTCTTAGTAGCTTAGAGTAGGCTCGAATTAGGGATTATTCTTTGTGGCTAATGTCGTGTTTCCTGACTGGAAGAAGAAGAAGGAGCAGCAACAGCGAAAACACCTAAAGCTCTACGAGGCTCCGGCAGAATATCCCAAGAAGATTAAAGGGAAAAATAAGTGTACGCAGATTTTACACCTGTTGTTTCAACTGATTGCAATAACTTTCGTATATTTCTATGTGGGTATAAAATGCCGTCGCTTGGAGACGAATTTAACACCCACGTAGAAAGGGCCCTTCGTTCTGTATGGCAAGACATCGAATATATATCTAAGGCAAGGAGCTATTAATGGCTGAAGCCCAGGCATTCCAGCATTTAATCTGGATCATTGTGTTTCATGTCATTGTTTACGATTTTGGTCTAATTGTTTGCAAATGTGATATATGGATTACGTTTTGTATACTAATTATGAAGAGGAAATTGATTTTCCCTATAAATGCTTAATTAAACAGTTATTAGCCTTTAAAATTTGCAAAATTTGGGTATTTTAGCCAATCAGAGGCGAGTATTTTACATATCACCGTGGCAAAAATTTATGTTTCCATATATTATATATATATATCTGTAAAATAAAATGTTACAATTATTCAATAGCCAAGATAAAACTCTGAGTTTCGGATGCCGAGGTGGAAATCCCCAACACCATCTCTTCAATTATCTGGCCATCGGAAAAATGTTTTTCAGATGACCAGATAATTGAAGAGATGGTGTTGTGGATTTCCACCTCGGCATCCGAAACTCAGAGTTTTATCTTGGCTATTGTATAATTGTAACATATTGTTTTATAGATAAATTTCCTCTATTTACATAATATTGAGGTCTCTTTCTTTCTTTTGTTATCTTACCGTTTTTACCAATATATATATATGTGTGTGTGCGTGTGTGTGTGTGTGTGTGTGTTTGTGTGCCTGTGTTTGTCTCGCCCAACATCGCTTGGCAACCGATACTGGTTTGTTTACGTCCCCGTTACTTAGAGGTTCGGCAAAGGACACCGATAGAATAAGTACTAGGCTTACAAAGAGTAAGTCCTGGGGGGCGATCAGCTCGACTAAAAGGCGGTGCTCCAGCATGGCCACAGTCCGATGACTGAAACAAGAAAAAAGTGAATAATATTGACCCCATATACGGGTAACCTTTTCATTTTAGTTCCTTCATTTCAGCTTTTATTTCAACCCCAGGCTTTCGATTCCCAATGTTTGCTGTTTCTTCAACGCCATGCCATCACCTGTGTATTTCTTGACTATGTTTCCTAATTAAAGCAGGTTTGTAATTTGTGTACGTTTTGTAGCAATTTGTAATAGTTTTCTTTGTTCTTTGCTAAGTACGTCTCAACTGCTACAGCGATTATTCTATATTTACATAAGGCCCTCCAGCTTCCTCTCTTAGTTGTTAATGTATTTTTTCTGTCAGATGATAGACTCTGTAATATAAATGAAGTTATTAACTTTTACACTTTTTCTCTTTAGTCTTACTAATTTCTTTCGTTTCCAATGGAGAATATTTTTACAAAAA
>NW_021832443.1:2500-5000 GCF_006345805.1 Octopus sinensis | reverse complement strand
ATATATATATTATATATGACGGGCTTCTTTCAGTTTCCGTCTACCAAATTCACTCACAAGGCTTTGGTCGGCCCGAGGCTATAGTAGAAGTGCCGTGGTGGGAATGAACCCAGAACCATGTGGTTGGTAAGCAAGCTACATACCACACAGCCACTCCACACATTAATTAAAATATATTTAAAGAAAATACACAGAGCACCGAAGATGAGTAGACAAAATATCGCACATATTGTATGGAAAGCGAAACTCAGCAGGCAAGTGTGTGGTAGTGTTTTGCATTTATTATGAAATAAATATTTACAAATTATAAAAATAATAAAAATATACAGTACAATACTGATTTTAGTTCGCGGAATTTCTCCTATGGCGGTATGTTTAGGAACGTAAAACGCGCGATGTTCGAGGGATTGATGCGAGAATAAATGTATATGTCCCTGTGTGTATTTGCATGCAGAAATGTATGTGTAAGGCGGCGAGCTGGCAGAAACGTTAGCACGCCGGGCGAAATGCTTTGTGGTATTTCGTCCGCCGCTGCATTCTGAGTTCGAATTCCACCGAGGTCGACTTTGCCTTTCATCCTTGCAGGGTCGATTAAATAAGTACCAGTTACGGACTGGGATCGATATAATCGACTTAATCCGTTTGTCTATCCTTGTTTGTCCTCTCTGTGTTTAGTCCTTTGTGGGTAGTAAAGAAATAGGTATTTTGTCTGCCACTACGTTCTGAGTTCAAATTCTGCCGAGGTCGACTTTGCCTTTCATCCTTTCGGGGTCGATTGAATAAGTACCAGTTACGCACTGGGGTCGATATAATCGACTTAATCCGTTTGTCTGTCCTTGTTCGTACCCTCTGTGTGTAGCCTCTTGTGGGTAGTAAAGAAATAAGAAATGTGTGAGTTTGCATGTGTGTGTGTGTGTCTGTGTGTGTGTGAACGTGTGTATACGTCAAAAAGCGTGAATATTATTAAACGTTTATTTGATTATATTATGACTCTAACTTATTACTGACACAGCTAAAGTATCGATGCCTATTATTTTATTTTTGTCATGTCATTCTGCTTTCATTCTGAATCTAACACGTTTGTGGTATTCCTTCCCTAATTTTGCGTAGCTACATGCCTGTACGTATCTGTTTGTGTGTATGTGTGTTTTAGATCGTGTGTGTGTGAGTATGTGCAAGCATGTGCGCTTGCCTGGTTGTGTGTGTGTGAGTGTGTGTATAGCGTGTCTGTGCGCAGGCGTTAATATATTTACATATGTTCCATATAAGTTATACGGCAGAAGAAATAGCGGAAGCAGAATATGTTGCCCGAATCTCGTCTAAGAATGATAAAAGCAGAGAAGACAACGAAGCAAATAATAATAACAATAATAATAATAACAATAATAATAACAACAATAATAATAATAATAATAATAATAATAATAATAATAATAATAATAAAAGAAGAATAATAATAAGACAAGAAGAAGAACAACAACAACAGCAGCACCACTAACAACAACAATGATAATAACAAGTATAAACATAAATAAATAAAACATTGATTTGGACATTGCGTTATTGATTAGACTTCAGAACGCCCCCTGGTGGTAAGGGATGGCATGAACATTGTACGAACATCAATCAATGACGTTTCATTCATCATATGTGTATTTGTTTGATTTATTTATGTATTTAGATGAGCTGCATACATTTGTTTTAATCATCGTCGTCGCCATCTTCATGACGCTGTCACTTACGCCATCGATCTCTTCACTTTGCCGCCGCTGCGCCCACGCCTCCTCCTCTTTCTTCTTCTTCTTCTTTTTTCCTTCTTCTTTTCTTCTTCTTCTTTTCCTTCTTCTTTTCTTCTTTTTTTGCTTCTTCTTCTTCTCCTCCTTCTTCTTCCTTTTCTTCTTCTTTTTCTTTTTCTTCTTCTTCTCTTCTCCTCCTTCTTCTGTCTTCTCTTCTTCTTTCTTCTTCCTTCTTCTCTTTACTTCTCTTCTCCCCTTTCTTCTTCTTTTCTTCTCTTTTTCTTTTTCTTCTTCTTCTCTTCTCCTCCTCCTTCTTCTTCTTCATTCTTCTTCTTCTTCTTCCTCCTCCTCCTTCTTTCTTCTTCTTCTGCTTCTTCTTCTCCTCCTCTCTTTCTTTCTTCTTCTCTTCTTCTTCTCTTCCTCCTCTTCTTCTTCTTCCTCCTCTTCTTTTTTTCTTCTATTCTTCTCACTTCTTCCTATTCCTCCTCTTTCTTTCTTCTTCTCTTCTCTTCTCTTTCTTTCTTCTTCTTCTCCTTCTTCTTCTCTTTTCTTCTCCTTCTCTCTTCTTTTTCTTCTCTCTTCTGCTTTCTTCCTTCTTCCTTTCTCCTTCTTCTTTCTTTCTCCTTTCTTCTTCTTCTTCTTTTTCTTCTACTTCTACTTTTTCATCTTGCTCCTCCTTCTTCTTCTTTCTCTTCATCCCCTTTTTCTTCTTTTCTTTCTTCTTCTTCTTATTCTTCTATCTTCCTCTTCCTCCTTCTCCTTTT
>NW_021832442.1:15000-30515 GCF_006345805.1 Octopus sinensis | reverse complement strand
AATACACATTAAGAGCAGGACATCACCGACTAGTGAAAAATACGTAAACACACAATGAGAGATAAGCACGAGACAAAATACCAAAAGAAGTCTAACCACTCTTCATTACTCCCTGTTTCGTACTTTTAACGTCAAGACAGGAAAACTTCATAAGACAGCATAATCCAGAAATTTTAGAAATATAAATTTGTGGAGGGTAAGGGCTTCGAACGAACAAACGATACCAGAGTGGACGTACAGAAGTAAATAATCGACGAAAACAGACATTTAGGACCGTTAGGTCAAGACGAATTGTAATGGGTAACGCCAGGGAGAAATTTTGAAAGGTTATAGAATAAATAGTAGTATAGAAAAATATCGTGAGGCGAGAAAAATTACCTCCGGCTGGCTGAGCGTCCAATCTATCAAAGACAATGAACGGCCACGCTCGGAACGTAGTTGGTTATGAGCTACTCTATCAGGACGCATTTAAGTGTTAAACAAGAACAGGAGCAAGAACGTTAAAATCTCCAGTGGCTGGTTGATTCGAAATTCACACTCCTAAATAAAATGGTTTCGTTAAATAATACTGTTATATACAATAGGGTAAACAAGAAAATGTTTACTGGTCACAATTGGAAGGACTTTGAACATGTTTTTCTCGATTAAAGATGATTTAGGGCGAGACAATGGCAACGACGACATTCGTGAATTATCTGCGTAGACACATCATCCTTAATATTCTCCTTTTACGTTCTGAGTTCAAATTCCGCTGAGGCCGACTTCGTCGTTCATCCTTTTAGGGTCGATAAAATAAGTAACAGTTGAGCATTGGCTCGATGTAATAGATTTACCCCTCTCTCTAGCTTGCTGGCCTTGTGTCAAAATTTGAAACCACTCATCATAGTTTCCTTTTACGTTCTAAGTTCAAATTTTGCTGGTGTCACTTTGACTTTCATAATTTCGGTATCACTTGAGCACTGGGCTCGATGTAATCGACTTAGCCCCTTCCCCAAAATTGCTGGCATTGTGCCAAAATTTGTAAAAGCAATGCTATAGTTTCCTGGACTAGGCGGTGAGCCGGCAGAATCGTTAGCACACCGAAAAAATGCTTAGCGGTATTTCATTGGTCTTTGATTCTGAGTTCAAATTCCTCCAAAATCGACTTTGCCTTTCACTGGGGTCAATATAATTGATTAACTTCTCTCGTTCAAATTTCAGACCTTGTGCCTATAGTAGAAATGAATATTATAGTTTCTTTAAATTATTGTTGATGGTGAAGATGATGAAGATGATGATGATGATGTGATGATGATGATGATGTTTAACCCTGGATCACACGCACACACACACAAATATATTTCACGAAGAAAACCAAGTCGAAACTTCGAAGTCACTACGACCTATCATCTTGTAAAAGTTTTATAAACAAAACATATACTCACTAAAAAGAATTATTGAGTAATTCTTCAGTTTAATGTTAAGAAGTTTATAGACACAACCTAATATAAAAACAAAAATATATATGTGCATACATTTATACATATATACACACACACACACATAGACACACACACACACACACACACACACACACACACATATATTATATATATACACATATAGACATATATATATATATATAATAACTTACTTGGAGAAATAAGAAAGTGACGCGAGGCGTTCAATCATATAATAACAATTTAAAAAATAAAACATGCATACTACATACATATATGTATATACCTACATCTATATGTATATATACATGCATATATATATATATCTATAATATATATATATATATATATATATATAATACATAATATATATGAGTATGCATATACACACGTATGCGTACACACACATATATCTGTCGTCTTTCAAGTGCTTCTTCTATAGTGTTGGAGTAAGTATTATATATAGATTGCGGTTCCTGTTCTAGACGCCGCAGGCATTAGTCTAAAAATCTCCGCAGAATTTGTAAAATGACACTACATTGTATAGAAATAGCACGTCTAGTTTGTATGTTTGAATGTGCTTACGCATGATTCTCTATCTGTGGGATGTCTTTGTGTACTCGTATTATATGTTTGTCAGCGTACAATTTGTCATGCATATACATAGTAATGCATAAATGCACATACAGATATAGATATAGAATATACATATAGAGATATACATACACGTATCTTGCATAATGCCCTTCATACATTCACATATATATGTAATGAATTTATATATATATATATATATATATATATATTATATATATATATATATATAATAATATATTACATATATATATTGTGTGTGTGTATGTATGTATGTATGTATGTATGTATGTATGTATGTAGTATGTATGTATGTATGTAGTATGTATGTACGTATGTATGTATGTATGTATGTATGTATGTATGTATGCATATATTACAGGGTGCGGTGAGTAAATTGACGTCTAAATTATGCTAAAAAAGAAAATAACACTGACTTCTCGTTTTAACATATATATTTATGAAAATTACCTAGAAATATCTTGAAATACTAAAAAGTAAATTTATTCAATAAAATCGTCAGTGGCCTCCAGACGACTTCGGAATCTTCTGCAACTCTTCCGAACTGTCTCCTTGTTTAAGTTGGTGAATGCTGCCATAATCCTTGCGTTCAGTTCATCTCTGGTGTTACAAGGAGTTTTGTTGGTCACTTACTCAACTGCACCCCACACATAATAATCAAGAGGGTTGCCGTCTGGGGAGTTGGGTGGGCAGATATTAGGAGTGATGTGGTCGCAGAAATTGTCTGACAAGCATGACACGCTTCCCCTGTTTGTGTGCCAACGGTTGTTCTATGGATTCACCATCTGATCCTGACAGATACTTCTCATCTGAGGAAAACCAAAACATGTTCATTTGGAGGGGATGCTTGAGTTTGTTCAAAAGCTTCGAAGCATGGTCTATCCTCTTTTCCTTGACGCCATGGAGTAAAAATTGGCCCTTTCTCATCTCTGAAATGTTCGTAGTGGCGTTTCCGGCGCGAATGGCAAGCAGTACAGCATGTCGTTTCAAAATTTCTGGCACAGTGAATAACGTCATGGTGCTCTTTTTCTCACAGACGGTGCCCAACTGACCCTGTCATATTGAGTAGACAACAAAATCAAAAACAAACCATGCGCAAAATAAAAAATTATAAAATAGCGATAATTTACCAATCATTCCCTGTATGTGTGTGTGTGTATATATATATATATATATATATATATATATATATAACAAAGTTATTTTATTCCACACGGGTAGAAATATTGGAAAATTAGAAGTTGAAAATGCATTGAAAATTGTTAAAATATTTTTTATTAATATATTTGAAGCTTTATACAGTTTCACAGTTTGAAATGATTTTCGAAAAGTTGAAATAGAAAGACGTGGCTTATGTCGCAACTGTCTTGCTTCTGACTAGTGTTTGAAGCTTGCCCTAATTTTATAGGGAGTTCATGATTCAAATTAGTATGTGTTTTGAATAGGGTTTGATTGGTAGAGGATAGTCACATGATTGGTCTTAGAATTTTTTATAAATTCGATGCTCTGAATGTTGTCTGTCAAATGTTTGTAGTGAATGAACACATGATTAAGTTCACAACATATTGTACGTTTCCCGATTGTTTTCACATGTTCAGTCAACCGCGTCAGCCTTAACTTACGTCGCCAAACATTGTCACTTGATACTAACCCACGGACGTAGCGTGGAACTTACAAAATTTCTAAGACCAATCATGTGACTATCCTCTGCCAATCAAATCAAATCCTATTCAAAACGTATACTTATTTGAGCCGTGAACTCTCCATAAAAGTAGGGCAAGCTTCAAACACTAGACAGAAGCAAAACAGCTGCGACATAAGCCACGAATTTCTATTTCAAACTTTTTGAAAATCAGCGTAAACTGTGAAAAAGGTTTAAATTTTTTAAATTTTTAACTTAAATATATCAATAAAAAATTATATTTAACTATCTCCCAGTGCTTTTCAACTCTACTTTTCCTCTTCTCTCTCTCTCTCTTCTCTCGCTCTCTCTCTCTCTCTGTTCATCTATATATATATATATATGTATGTGTATATAGATATATATATATATATATATATGAATATATATGTATGTATATATATATTATATTATATACATATATATATATATATATATATATATACACATACATATAGATTCATATATATATATATATAAATACACCGTATATGGTAAAAAGATATCAAAACACATAAATATGAAAAACAAGGTGGAAAAAAGATGAAAAAAAATAAAAAAAAAGAGTACTCAATATAGGGTAGAGTATATATATTATATATATATATAATTCAATATAATATTATATATGAACTATTATTTATTATTTTATACCAATTCCTTTCTAATTTTATCTGTCTCTATCCTGCCTCCCTTCTTCCCCTCCCTCTAAATGTGCGTGATCTATTTTCCCACTCTGTTGGTGCCTATACTTCAGCAAAACTTTGATTACACGAAACCGTTCTAGCCACTACGACCATTAATTACAACGCTGCATTTTTCGTTTTAACCGTTTCTATGTACATATCTAGGTGACCGGTGATTTTGTAACGTTTATCTGTGTACTTTGCATTTTTAGTGAACTGATCAACAAATTGATCGTGAACTTCCCTCCTCTACTCTTAGACTTTGAAATGCCTAACTGGTTGTATGTTGTTAAGATGTCTCTTACTTCAAAACTTAAACGAAAATTTTATTCATGTTGCGTATTATTTTGGAGACAAATGCGCAACTAAGGGTAAGTAGATGCCAATGTTTTGTAGCAAATGATTTCTGATGCGAGGGGTTTTGAGGATAGATATCTGATCATACCTACTTTTTTATTTTTTGTCTTTGCTAGTTTCTCTGTTTTTTTCCTCGTACGCAAATACATGCACATCTGCCTAGAAATACATATACAAGTACTTAAGTACACACACACGCTCGCGCACATGTACACACACACACATACTCACACGTGCACACTTTTCCTTCTCTAGCGTTTTATTCATACTTTACATGTGCTACGTCCACACGTTGTTGTCTTTTTTTCTGTTTCTCCTTTTTTGAATTAACTATTTGTATATATACATATATATATATATACATATATATATATATATATATTTTATTTACCTAGTTTCAGCTCACTAGCTGTGGTCATGCTGGGGCACCGCCATTTGGTGTTGCTACATGATTTTACTTCACGAATGCTTTTTAGCAATTGCCATTTGGTGCATGAGAGAGTTCGATGCAGCTGCCCTCATCTGCACCTCCTGCCGTGAAGTTGGTTCATCTGGGATACCTGACAAGAAGAGATCCAGTTTCATTTTAAAGACATCTGCATCCACCCCATGCAGGTCTCTCAGGTTCTTCGGGAGGATATTGAAGAGCTGTGGGCCTCGGAAGACTAGGCTATCACAATATCTTGTCCTACATCTTGATGGCAAATTTGGAGTCCTTGGCATATATATATATATATATGCATATGTACATACATACATACATACATACGTAGATATGCGTAGGAGTGGCTGTGTGGTAAGTAGCTTGCTTACAAACCACATGGTTCCGAGTTCAGTCCCACTGCGTGGCACCTTGCGCAAGTGTCTTCTACTATAGCCTCGGGCCGACCAAAGCCTTGTGAGTGGATTTGCTAGACGGAAACTGAAAGAAGCCCGTCGTATAAACAGAAAATGTGCGCAAGCCTACCTTACATGCACATTTCCCTATCTATCTACCTATCTGCCTACGCACCTATCTATCTATCTATCTATCTATCTTGTTTATCTGTCTGCCGAACTATTATTAATATATATATATATATATATATATATATATATATATATATATATTATATATATATATATAGTTAATCCAAACGGGAAAACAGAAAAACAACAACACGTGGAACAATTAAAGTATTATTATTATTAGGCGCTCAGGAAAAAGGAAAAAGGATATATATATATATATATATATATATATATATATATATATATGTATGTATTTGTTTTATCTATCTATCTATCAGTCTAACATTTGGTGTTTAAAACATCAGAGCCCTTATCGAGATAACAGTGTTTATTCTCTTTATTGAGTTCTTCATAAGGCCTTTGTATTTACATTGAGTATTTCTGATTGCTATTAGGCATTTCATTTCAGCATATATTTATATTCATTTATAAAGCTTCCAGTCATGTAAATCGTTATAGCGCTAAACATCAACAAAAAAGAAGATAAACCGAGGCTTCCCGACAAATCTCAATGGAAGAACGTCTGTCATGCTTTTAGAAACTGTGGGTTCGTGTCCCACGGGCAGCTCTCGGCTGTTTCTATGAAAAAGGGATTTTTGACACAATATTTATATGCTATCCTTTATTGTTTTATCTACTTCAAGCTGAACCGATAAAAACGAATTATTTCGCATTCTCTCGAAGTCTCTAAATTCCAAGGGCGTAAACAACATACTTTACAGCATTTTGTTACATGCATTTTTGAGTTGTTCAGATACTATCTTATCAATTTCCACATCGTAAATGCAGTGAACAATTGACTAGTCCGTTGCAGTTCGGAACCGATTGGTATACTCTTTTACGCTTTCACTTGTTTCAGTCATTTGACTGTAGCCATGCTGGAGCACCAACTTTAGTCGAGCAAATCGACCCCAGGACTTATTCTTTGTAAGCCTAGTAATTATTCTATCGATGTCTTTTGCCGAACCCCTAAGTTACAGGGACGTAAACACACCAGCATCGGTTGTCAAGCAATGTTGTGGTGACAAACACAGATACACAAACATATACACACACACATACACACATATGTATATACATATATACGACGGGCTTATTTCAGTTTCTGTCTACCAAATCCACTCACAAGGCTTTGGTCGGCCCGAGACTATAGTAGAAGACACTTGCCCAAGGTGCCACGCAGTGGGACTGAACCCGAAAACCACGTGGTTCGTAAGCAAGCTACTTACCACACAGCCACTCACACTGCATATGTGCGATATAGAATAGTGAAAGAAGATATTAATACATATAACTTTACTTTTGCTAAACTCTATATAACTGAATGATTCATGTGGAATTATGTGTCTTGCTATGATCAATTTAAAAGAATTAGTGGGTATTCCAGATATTTCAGATATTCAAGTTGTAGTCCAATCAACTAACATATCACTAATTCACCTTTGTAACATACCCCCTACACACACCAACACACCACACACAATGAGAAAAGCACGCATGTGCGGGCACACACACCGTACACACCACACACATGTATACACATATACAAACACATACATTCATACAGAGACAAATCGATATGACGATACACAAACAGACAGACAGACAGATAGATAGTTCGATAGATAGATAGAAAGACAACTACATACATACATACATACATACATACATGCATACATATATGGATGTATTATTTTTTCAAGAATTTAATTGCAAGCGCTTAATTTTGCCCGTAATTAATTAGCAATCAAGTAATTAGCGTTTGGTTTGCATTTTAAACGTCCGCTACATGTCTGTGTGTGTGTTGTGTGTGTTGTGGTGTGTGTATGTATTGTGTGTATGTTGTGTGCGTGGTGTGTGTGTGTTTGTGTGTGTGTGCATGTATGTACTATATATATGTGTGCGTGCGTGTGTATGTAATATATGTATATAATATATATATATATATATACTATATATATTTATATTTATTATATATATATATATATATATATATATAGCTATATAATATATATATATATATATTTATATATATAGAGAGAGAGAGCGACATACAATATATATATATATATATATAAACAACATGCGTCTTAAAACTTTGTCTTCCTACACGTAGGTATGTAGGAACTTTCGTATGTTGGGTTGCTCATTATAGATCATATATGAGAGTCACATACAAACGCATACACACACCTACATTCACTCCCAAACACTCATACATATAAGTTCACACACACACACATATATATATATATATGTATATATATATATATGATTATGTATGTATATATACACAGGTATATGTTTATCTATACATTTATACAAGCATACCTGCATATATGCACACACATATACGATGTAAGACTTGATTAATAGTTGAGCAGGGAGTGGTATTCAGCGGCAGTAGCAGTACCAGTAGTAGTAGTAGTAGTAGTAGTAGTAGTAGTAGTAGTAGTAGTAGTAGTAGTAGTAGTAGTAGTAGTAAACTTTTCCGTTCCTCAACCATCATCGATATCATTTTCAATCTTCTGCTGCTGCTTCTCGTCTTCATCATCATCATCATCATCATCATCATCATCATCATCATCATCATCATCTTCATCATCATCATCATCATCACTATCATCATTATCTCTAGGAGCAGTATCACCTCTATCACAATCATCCACCACCACCTCAACTATCTGTTTCTTTATTACCCACAAGGCGCTAAACATAGAGGAGACGTAACTGGTACTTAAATTATCGACCCCGAAAGGATGAAAGGCAAAGTCGACCTTGGCAGAATTTGAACTCAGAACTTAACGGCAGACGAAATACGGCTACGCATTTCGCCCGGTGTGCTAATGTTTCTGCCAGCTCACCACCTCCACTGTCATCATTGAGTCCACTAGAACCATGACGTTCATCGCCCCAGTCATTTCGATATTCCACATAATTTGAAAGAGAAACAATGACAAAACAATAGCTTTTAGTTTCCTAAATGACCATCTCAATATTACACCTTAGCAAACTAATCTTTTCTACCACTAAATTCATAAAGTGGATCGTTTATGATCTACTGAAAGGAAAAAGTTGATTAAAATTTTTTAGACAATTATGGGAGACAAATCTCGACAGGTTTCACCCTTAGTTTTCATCCTCGTCAATATTGTTACTCTTCTACGATTCAGTTTACCGCTGAATATACAGATTGAGATATTTCCCAAAACTCCCGAAACCACCCCTAATTCTATGACCCTCACTTCCTGCGTGCTAGCAATTCTGCCACCTCGCCGAACTAGACCTGGAGCTAATATTACTAGTTCTCTAGACCAACTTAAAAAATGTAGCCAAATAACCCTTAAATTGTATCCTACTTTTTTAATAATAGAACGACACATTGGATAATGAAATTACTAATATAGAAAAATAGAGGTCGTTCACTACTGGAATACATCGGATGTTCGGTCAGTTCGATCAAGGCTTACAAAGACAGGAAGGATATCAGTAGCCGCAGGAACAGCAGTAAGTACAACAACAGTAGCAATATGCTGTCGCAGTAGCGCCAATTGCAATATCAACAGGAGCAGCAAAAAAAAAAAAAAAGAATGCAACAACGGCAGTAACGAAAATAGCAGTTGCATCAACAACAGCAGTGTCAGTTACCGTCTTTTCGAAGTCACTTTCTTATGACATTGAAGTGTTGTCTCAGTAAGGATTCTTGAAGCAGACCAAAGGCTAAGCATAACGACTCTTTCATTCCTGTTCAAAAAATGGATATTAAAGACAGACAGACAGACACACAGACAGACAGCCAGCCTGCCAGACAGACAGACACACACACACACACAGACAGCCAGCCTGCTAGACAGATAGACAGACAGATAGATAGATAGATAGATAGATAGATAGATAGATAGATAGATAGATAGATAGATAGATAGAGAGATAGAGAGATAGATAGATAGATTGATAGATAGATAGATAGATAGATAGATAGATAGATAGATAGATAGATAGATAGATAGATAGATACATACATACATACATACATACATACATTCATACATACATACATACATACATACATACATACATACATACATAAATACATACATAGAGAGAGAGGAAGAGCGAGATGGAGAGTTCAGATATGTTATTTTGGTGGAAACTATATGATTTAACAAACAGAGCATTACTCGGTGCATAATCTTGGCCTGAATAATTTTTTCCGGTCAGTTTTCACACAGCAAAGTAAAACAACAATAACAATAGAGGCAACAGCAAAGCACACGAGAAATTCTTTATATCGTCATCTAACTTCCAAGAAATAATAACCAAAATATCTTCAAATCAAATCCTGCTATCCTAAATATGTAAAATACATTAGATCATTGTTCTAGATAGTCTTGTTTCTGATGATAACGGTCAATAAAGGAATTATTATTACGGACTGTAAAAGTTTTGAATATTTGTTTGGAGGACCAGTGCCAACCTGGAATTAACTACCATCATCAACAAAAACTACTATTAGAATTAACTGCTGCTTCGGTGGCCCTGTAGGCATTGGTGTTAAAAAGTAATAATTCAATACATAGGTGGTAGTTTCAAATCTCTTCCAGAACTTAGAAGAGTTCTGACACACGCATCAGGTACGTACAAAAAGCAAATTGGCGTACTACCATTATAGGCGCAGAAGTGACTGTGTGGTAAGTAGCTTGCTTACCAGCCACATGGTTCTGGGTTCAGTCCCACTACGTGGCACCTTGGACAACATGTCTTCTACTATAACCTTGTGAGTGGATTTGGTAGACGGAAACTGAAAGAAGCCCGTCGTATATATGTATATGTATATATATATGTGTGTGTGTGTTTGTGTCTGTGTTTGTCTCCCCAACATCGCTTGACAACCGATGCTGGTGTGTTTATGTCCCCGTAACTTAGCGGTTCGGCAAAAGAGGCCGATAGAATAAGTACTAGGCTTACAAAATTAAGTCCTGGGGTCGATTTACACGCCTAATGGCGGTGCTCCAGCATGGCCGCAGTCAAATGATTGAAACAAGCAAAAGAGTAAAAGAGTAAAAGAGTTAAGTACAATAAAATGCGGATAGTATTATCAACTAAATCCACCTACATTTGAATTTTCTATCGGTTTCAACGATGAACATTAAATTGTTTGATTAACGAAATTGTTATTTGTTAAGTTAAAGTGTAAATCACCGAACATCCCACATATATACGTATATCGTTAATTTAAATCTCTAGACGAACCAGTGTAACATCTTGTGATGACACAGAAACTTTTGAATTACAGGTTCAGTACAGAAAGAAAGAGAACGAGAGAAGTAGCGACTTAAGTACTATACGGGTACTTTATAAACGAATTCCTAAAGGGCGGAAGGCAATGCTTACCTCGGAGAATATGAACTTAGAATGAAGAAAACCAAAACGAATACTGCATGGTACTGTGTCTGTTCTGACGTTCTAGCGTTTCTGCCCATATGCTGCTTGGCTGACTCAGTGACACATGCAGAAACGAACATATTTCTTTACTAATCTCCTATGCAAGCAATACTTATCTTTTTTGGTAAACGCATGTAATCCAGTGAGTTTAAAGAGATTATATATGTGACACACTTCAGCATATGAATTAAATATACAAAGCACCCACCGGAAATGATTTCCCTCAGCCATATTGCTTATCGTATTGCTCATCGTAATTTCTTTTTAACCAAGCAATAAACATCTACGCAATTGCTTGAACACTTTGAAATAACAATCAAAACCATCTGAAATTACACCTTGCTAAACTAAAAATGAACATACCAGCTAATGGAATTCTTAGGTATACTACAAGATGGCAAATAAGTAGAATCGCTATATTGTTAAACAGAATATCTTGTGATATTTGTTGCGGCTCTCTATGCTCTGAATTACAGGGTCGATAGATACAGTATTATTAGATTATTTGTCAAGTCAAAATTACTAAATTAGCCTTCGACTATTTCAAACTAAGGCGATTTTTAACCCTAAATTTACCCGATAATTTTGTGTACTTCGCGTTCCAGTGTTAGAAAGAAAGAATACGTTTTATTTCGCGTCTTTCGAAGTTTTTGAATTGTTATAGTGTCAAAAGCATAATTCTCGCTAAGATCAAACCTTCTAAAATGGAGCGGGGGTGGGAATCCGATTGACTGATTTGGTCATGTTCCTAGAAAATGTAGGAGTCCAAGGGGCAGCCTTCGACATTGTCCATCCGAGTGTATTTTAAGCTCAAATTTTATATGCTACTATTTGTAGTTCTGTCTACTTCCTATTCCACCGTTAAAAGATACAAAAAATTGATCAGGTAGAGTAAAAAGTAAGCAACGTTTAAAACCATGAAGATTTCTGCAGAGCATTAAATATTTTTAAACATCTATTTGGAATTGTCTGATGATACAGAAACATACTTGCCCAAATGCATAAATAAATTCTTTTCTACTCTAGGAATAAGGCCCGAAATTTAGGAGGAAGGGGCCAGTCGATTAGATCGACCCCAGTACGAAACTGGTACTTAATTTATCGACCCCGAAAGGATGAAAGTCAAAGTCGGCCTCAGCGGAATTTGAACTTAGAACATAAAGACAGACGATATACCTATTTCTCTACTACCCACAAGGGGCTAATCACAGAGAGGACAAACAAGAACAGACAAACGGAGTAAGTCGATTATATCGACCCTAGTGCGTAACTGGTACTTATTTAATCGACCCCGAAAGGATGAAAAGCAAAGTCGACCTCGGCGGAATTTGAACTCAGACTGTAACGGCAGACGAAATACGGCTACGCATTTCGCCCGGCGTGCTAACTTTTCTGCCAGTTCGCCGCCTTCCAAATGCATCCATAAATTAACATTGATATTCTTTACACCGTTGTTATAATTATCTGAAATGGAAGTGTCAAAGCGCGATATTCGAGCAATTTTGCTATTCAACTTCAAAAAAGGACTAAAACAGCTGAAGCTGCTCACGATATCAATGAAGTATTTGATGAGGAAATGTCCAGTGTGTGGTCAGCTCAAAAATGGTTTAAACGATTTCGCAGTGGAGTGCTGAGCCTTGAAGATCGTGAGCGTAGTGAACGCCCATCTATCATTGATGACGGTCAATTAAAGACCGTCCATGAGAAAGATCCACGTAAAAACACTCGACAACTGGCATAAGAATTTCAAGTTAGCCAGAAAACTGCCTGCAACCATTTGCATGCGATCGGAACATAAAAAGAAGCTCGACAAATGGATACCACACGATTTGAATGAAAATCAGAAAATGCACAGATATGAAATTTGCTTGTCGCTTCTTCTCCATAACCATACCGATCCATTTTTCGACCGTATTGTAACTTGCGATGAAAATTCGATTCGTACCATAAAACGAAATTTTCTTCGCAATTCTTGAGCAAAAATCTTCCCTAAACCCAAGCTCTTCAAAAAGAAGGCTATGGTGACTGTTTGGTAGTGTACTACTGGACACATCCACTATAACTTCTTATAACCTGGAAAAACCATTACTACAGAAACATATTGCAATAAAATTGTCAAAATGAACGAAAAACTGCTACTCCTCCGTCCCAGACTGGTCAACAGAAGTGGACAAATCATTCTTCATAACAATGTTCAACCACACGTTTCATTAATGACGCTCCAGAAGTTGAGGGAACTTGGCTACGAAGTTCTTCTCCACTCACCTTATTCCCCAGACCTTTCTCCTACCGACTACCACCTTTTCAAGCACCTTGATGGTTTCCTGCGAGAGAAGAAGTTCAAAAATCAAACCGATGCTGAAAATGCGTTCAAAGAGTCCACCAGCTCAAGAACTCCAGATTTTTATGTTACCGGAATAAACAAATCTGTAACTCGTTGGCGAATATGTACTTCATGTTTCAAAATGTTGCTTACTTTTTACTCAGCCTGATATTTAATGTCTGTCGAAATTTCTAAATTCTTAGACTATTTATATATGTATATATTTATATAAACCTTTAATGAAAAATACAAAATGGGACAAGAACGCAAAACATCCAGACAGATGATACAAAAAAAGGGACAAAAATATATATATAGACGATACAAGGAAACAAGGACGGGTCATTGGGAGTTTTCTTTCCTTAGTTGAGTTCCAGATTATCTTAGCAATTGCGGCTGGTTATACTCGAGATTGCTCCAATCTGGCCAGCCCCAATGAAAAACTAAGCTAAGCACATTAGATTCCTTGGAAGAAAGCAGCGAATGTATATGAAAACAAGGACGGAAAAAATGGAGAATGTTACACAAATACAAATAACAGGACATAACAACAGGTGTCTTTCAACTAAGGACGAATTAAATTAAGCTGGCGTGTGTGTAATTAAAGCCTTACGGCAGGAATACAAGATTTCACAGGCACAGGGAGGAATATAGATGTTGCACAGACGACGGCCGAACCAAGAAAGAAAGGTCAGGCTTGGCTATGTATATATATATATATACATGTGAGTGTGTGTGTGTGTGTATGTTTTACTCTTTTACTTGTTTCTGTCATTTGACTGCGGCCATGCTGGAGCACCACTTTTAATTATGATTTTATTAAAACTATTCCCCTCCCAGATTCACACACTCGTTGCAGCGGTCATTCGGTTTTTCTAAGTCCTGTAAAAACACTCAGAAGTTTGGGCTTCCAACCAGGCTTTCCTTCGCGATACTCTTAAAGCCAAGAACTTTTCAGCACCCTTCCTATATATAGTAGCGCTGATATGTGGATGGATAAATAGAGTGCAAACTAAGGGTAGTGGATTAATGGATAGCAAATTAAGCGAAATGGCTGATATATATATATATATATATATATATACATACATACATACATACATACATACATACATACATACATACATACATACATACATACATACATACATACATACTAATATATATAAACATCATATACCGTTTCTATTATGCAAAAGTGTTGTAAGTCCAAAACGTTGCTTTTTCAGAATATAAAAATATAGTTTCATAGTTCCATACCAAAACCGTTGTACTACACTTTGATAATTTTTGTTATCTTGGCATCTATAGCAGCTGGAGATATGATAGTTTAACCTAAAGGACCGGCTATTGCGAGCAAAAATATATATTGTAAAAGAAAAAAATATATTTTGGCCAAATTTGGACACACGACAGTGTAGCATAATCACAGCTATATATATAGTTCATAGATGTGAATCAAATATTCTCTGTATAGAATACACAAGAGGTTTAAACATGAGCGGGTAGAGAAGTAAATGTACGGGTAAGCAAGTTGGGCAAGTCAATATATATATTAAATACATGAAATACAAACGAGGTATGAATGTTTTCAATACAAACAGTCCTGACCTACACAGAATGGAAATGATATCAAGTACTAAAGGGGATTGAAGAAAGTATTACAAATCCAACAGCTGTTTCTCTGGGCTCGGTGGTCCAAAATAATATTTGTAGATTGTACATTTACTTCTATATATATCTATACACGCCCGCACACACACACACACACACACACACACACACGCCCGCACATACATACTCACTCTCACTAACAGAGATACACAGTGTTATTCAGATGCTGATGTGTGTGCACAAACAATTTTATTCTTGTTAAAATTGGATAACATAAAAAATAGCAATTTTTTATGTCATGCTTTTCGTTGTACGTTATTTCATTTTTATGTGTTTTTATTTTA
>NW_021832442.1:0-12500 GCF_006345805.1 Octopus sinensis | reverse complement strand
TTAAAACCTGGAACTTATTCTATCGTTCACTGAGACGAACCGCTAGATCATGGCGACGTAAACACACCAGCGCCGTTGTCAAGCGGTAGTAGGAGGACAAATACAGCGCGTCTGTGTGTATATACATATAGACAACAGGCTTCTTTCAGATTCCGTCTACCAAATCCACTTTAGCATAAACGTACTGGCCGGAACCCTCGGTCACTTTTGTGACCTGTATTAATTTTGCTTTTAGGTTCTAATTGCTAATAAGCCACCCTTTTTAGCTATTTAAACATGTATGTTTATGTATTCGTGTGTGTGTTTGTTTTGTGCGCTTGTGTGTGTGCGCTTGTGTGTGTGCGCTTGTGTGTATGCGCTTGTGTGTGTGTGTGTGTGTGTTGGGTGTGTGTGTGTGTGTGTTGTCCTAACATTATATCGACCAACATGTTCTTTCAGAATTTGAAGTACGGTTTGATCTCAGAGCGTTTGGTGTCATTTCTTGGTCATCGAGTCGCCTCCTAGAGGTTTCTTTATTGATATTTATTCTTAAAAATTAAACAGTTTGTATGCAGCTTCAATCCTCAACGTTCGCATTGAAACCACGGCTCTCTAAAAAAACAAAGTAACCAGCATAAACTCACCTAACTCCTGGTTAGTAGACACATTATCAAACCTATTCCAGTCATGACCATCATGTTTTGTTTGTCAGACTAGTATACTACGAATTTCACAATGCATGGACTTCCTTCTTAAGACAGCAAAATTGATTTTCATCATCTCTAAAACGTGGTCAATAGAGCAGAATGTTTTACTGAGGAGATCCAACAAAACTGAAACACGTCCGTACTTTCCATAGTTCATTTCAAAGACAAGATCTACTCAACTCAGCATCATCTTTAATTTCCAAGACTATTCGGTTTGTTCTGTCGGGGCTACTAATGGAATTATTACCCTTCTTTATTACTTTAGACTTTAAACACTACTGGAAAGAATTTTCTTTGCCAACACTATATTGTATTATATTGTAATTGTCAAGCTAAACTCTACCGATAAGTGTGTGTATGTGTGTGTCTATCCGTCTATGTGAGAATTTATTATTATTTTTTTTTTTTTTTCTTTCAAATTTGCTTCCATTTCTTGCCGAGTGTCTTCCCGACTCCTAGGGCAAAGAAACTCATAGTATACATTGGTATACATTATTATTATAGTATACATTATTATTATTATTATTATTATTATTATTATTATTATTATTATTATTATTATTATCATTATTATTATTATTATTATTATTATTATTATTATTATATTAATTGTATGTATATGTATGTAAGCGTATATATATATATATATATATATATATATATATAAGGTTCGTTTTTTCAAGAACCGAAACATGTAAAATTCATAAGAAAATTAAAATTTATCTAATATAGTGGCGTTTTCAAACTTCTTTTTTACAAATATATATATAATATATATATTATATATTACATATTCATGCATATGTATGTATGTATTTATGTATGTATGTATGTATGTATGTACGTTACGTATGTATGTAAGTATTGATCGTTCTTAATCTTACCAACTGAGTTGAATGTGCTTCACCAAGGAAGTCTAGTGTGTGAGAAACGTCCATATCTATTACCAGTTGGTTTTAAAGACCATATACACTCCAATTTTTTGTTTCCTTTTCATTTTCCAAAACTTTTGATAAGCTGATATTGTTTAATTTATCTACCTTTATTGGTTTTAGAGTCTTAAGCAACTACGAGGATTTTTTTTTTATCTATGAATTGTACAGGGAATTTTATTTAATCACAGCTTGCAATTTCCTTTACGGTTTCTAAACTTCAGGCTTAATACATCGCCCGTTTTAACTCCACCATGTGAATCTTTGATGACTTTAGCAGAATTCGTTTTGTTACCAATATTTAATGTAAGTAAAGCCCCGAGTTAACAGAATCATTAGCACTCCGGGAAAAATGCTTAGCGACATTTCGTCCGTCTTTACGTTCTTAGTTCAAATTCCGCCAGGGTAGACTTTGCCTTTTATACTTTCAGGGTCGATAAAATAAGCACCTGTTGAGCACTGGCGGGTGTCAATGAAATCGATTAGCCCCATCTTCCGAAATTGCTGGCCTTGTGCCAAAATTTGAAATCAATATTCAAAGTAGGGATTTGATTTGAAAACCTCCTTTTATCCTACTTGTAAAAAAATGTGTGATGGAAGCTTGTTTGTTACCATTTGCTAACTGACCAACTGGTTAGCAGAAAAAACAATCACCAATCCTCATCACCACGAGAAACTACCACCTCCACCACCATCGACGTCGTCATCGTCAACAACAACATCAACAAGTCCATAATGATGTTCACCCTAGCTTTAAACACACCAGCATTCCCAGCAACAGCAGCAGCCGTTCAAGTATTTGGACCTGGAGATCTCCATTTCCAGCGACTTCGAGGGTCACCTCCCAGTGGTGTCGGGCGTCTCCCGCCCCTAAGCCCTAGACCATCACCTAATCACCCTTACCCGTCTTATTGCTTAACAACAACAACAACACAACAGCAACAGCAGCAACAACACAACCACTCCATCACCTCCACTCTACTACCACTTCACTATCACCACTACCACCCTCAACTGTCACGGCTACTATTATCACCACCACAACCACCATTAACACCATCCTCATCTCAGCCACCTTCATCCCCACCACCATTATCATCACTATCTTCACTCAACCACCATCACTACCACCATCATCATCCTCACAGTTTGTCTTTTATGTAAGGCAGTTTCGTACTTGCATGTATTCATAAATCATAAAGAACCACGCCGTTTTCTTTTCGTACCCCATCGCTGCCACTGAAGCTTTCAGTAGATTACATATTGTGGCTGCTGCTATACTTGTTGTTGTTGTTGTTGCTGCTACTGCTGCTGCTGCAACTGCTGCTGCTGCAACTGCTGCTGCTGCTACTGCTGCTGCTGATGATGATGATGATGTTTTTTAGCCCCTCGTAAGCCTTGACATAGTAGTCCTATGGTCAGAGGCTTTGCAGCTGCAATCATTCCTTCTTTCTTTGTTATCCAAATACATCGTTTTCTAAGACAGTAAGAT
Organism: Octopus sinensis; assembly: GCF_006345805.1. NCBI lineage: Eukaryota > Metazoa > Mollusca > Cephalopoda > Octopoda > Octopodidae > Octopus > Octopus sinensis. The sequence continues at coordinate 9,390 of NW_021832442.1, read as the reverse complement.
GCACTTTGAGGGAAATTTAGCTGCTTTTCCCAGCTGATGTCGCGACTGCATAAAGACGCCCGCGATGGGTTGTTCACTCACATAATTTTTAGAGGTGATGATTTAACAATTTGTCATATTAACCTAAGTATCCCTGAAGTATTTATTTCAATGCATCCAGCTGTGTTGTGGCTGCATATAATAAAACTGATCACACTGGTCAATGGCGTTGTTGTTCAAAGTATTTTGTTTCACTAACGGTCACACGAATGGTGATGATGCGACTTCTTATTCCTCCCTTTCCTTGACCAAGTGTTCTCCATAAGCTATCCAGACACCTCACACTACATTTACTACATAAGTCAGAAACCTCGAATATATTCTCCAGTGAGGTTATACCAACTTTGTCTCTTTCAACAATTCAAAGACACAATCGTAACACAGGTGACGAAATTACAGTCTTGACCGCCTCTACCAACGCCATCACTGCCAACACTAGCACCACAATCACTACCAATATCACCACCACCTTTGCTACTAACGCCAACATCAACAGCCTGTAGCCAGAAATCGCATTTTCTATTATTGCTCCAGATAATGCTCAAATATTTATCAACACAACTATTTACCTTCTTTTTCAGGATCAGAAAACATTTTATCCCTCACCCCAAATAACAGCTGACTCTGCAAAGATCATGCGGACTCGTAATGAACTACTGATTCCAAATCTGGTATAATGCTACAGTTATATTCAGACATCTTTGAATGCATCTAAAGAAAGACAACTCGGGCTGTTGACAAGAAGATACGCGCAACACACACCAAAATCTAGTAACAGACCTAGCATCTCGCCTTTCTGCTTCTTATACCCTAACTACAGTATCCTCTCTCAATAGATTATGACTATTACTATGTGTTTGCTACAGCCCTGGAGATATAGTAGGAAAAAAACTTTGTCCAAGATGCTGCATAGTCGGACTGAATGCTGCCATAACCCTTGCCCTCAGTTACAAGGGATTTTGTTGGTCTTACGTTCAACTGCGCCCCACACATAATAATGAAGGGGGTTGCAGTCTGGGGAGTTAGGTGGCCAGATGTTAGGGGTGATGTAGTCGCAGAAATTATCTGACAGCCATGACTGGGTTTTCTTGCTTGTGTGGCATGGTGCAGAGTCCTGTTGCCAGACATAGGGTTTTCCAGCAGACACCCTCTTGACCCAGGGCAGCACTACTTTTTCCAGGTACTTTATGCAGGCTTCCGCGTTGAGTCTGAGGCCGTGAGGGAAGATGAATGGAGGCTTAACGTCGCTAACACTAGTGATCACTCCAAACATCATGATGTTGCCTGGATGTTTGAGATTTATCACTCTCGTTACATATCCTCAGCTTACACTGTACTGAGATTGACACCCAATTACTCTGAAATGTCTGAATTGGAGCTTCCAGCTTGAATGCCAAGCAGTATATGTCGTTTCCAAATTTCTGGCAGAGTGAATTGCGTCATAGTGCTGTCTTTCTCATAAACTGTGCCCAACTGACCCTAATATACTGTGTAGTCGACAAAACCAAGAACAAACAATGCGCATGCGCGAAATAAAAAATATAAAATAGCGACAATTATCATCGCACGCTGTATGTATGATATATATATATATATATATATATACACACACACATATAGCTGTATATATATATATATATATATATATATATATATAGATATATATATATATATATATATATATATATATATTATATGTATGTGTGTGTTGTATATGATATAAATCATTTTATAATTATATACATAATTATAACAAGGGATATTTGAACAAGCACTGCAAGAAGTAGACGCTCAAGGCCCTATTACCACCTTAAAATCTCCGAGAATAAAACACAATCTAGTATGTTATTCTCGAAGATTTTAAGGTGGTAATAGTAGCTTTAGCGTCTACGTATTGCAGTGCGTGGTGAGGCGTAAAGCCGATCACTTGCTATAATTATGTATATAATTATAAAATAATTTGTAAAATTTACCTATCATGTTTATATTTCCGCACTGATTTTACCATTTATATATATATATATATATATATATATATATACTTAATCCAAACATGAAAACACAAAGAGAAAACGCAACGCGAGGACGTGGAACAAATATAGTATTATTGGACGCTCAGGAAGGAAGGGAAGAACGTTTCGAACGGAGCTCTTCGTCAGAAACATAAAAAAAAGAAAGATCCAGAGAAGGGAAGACGGAGGGAAAAAAATCGCCAACAGTACACACGCGGTCACGTACGAGGTCTGATCAAAGGTCTTGGGACTGGTGCTATAAAAAGAAAACTACAACACATATCAATTCGGCTTTTAATCTCCTTCTAAGTAGTTCCTTTCTAAAGCCACTTTCCATTGATGGATGCATTCCTGGACCTTCTTTGGTATAGTTCGCTGCTGCTTCGACGCATTTTTCGAGGGATTTTCTCGAAATCTCGAAATATAGTTTCTTTTAAGTGTGATTTGATTTCTTGGAAACATTCTTGTCTGTAATAATCTTCAAGCCGCGTGTCTTTCCATGCACGCACTCATACACACACGTTCACACACGCATATACAGTACACATACACGCTCACACATAGTGCTCCAGCATGGCCAGAGCCTTAGGGTGAAACACATAACAGAATGACATACTCACACACATACACGTACACTCACACACATATAGACACATATCCACACATATTTTCAGTCACAGTCACTGACATAACCACTGTGGTGTGGGTCGAGGGCAACACTCTACACACTTTACTTCTATGCACTCTCATAAACAACGGAAGTGGGGCAAAACGTTAGTGTGCAAAGTGCGATGGGGTTCAAGGTGAACGTGAACCTCTCGACATCAATCTGCGTACTTTAACTCTGTTACCATACCAACAATCCCGATACATTTTGATCAGGCCTCGCATTTAAACACACATAAATACACACGCGCACGCAGACTCTGACACACCGTCGATTATGACGGCGTGTGTTTCAGTTGAATCGATCAACGGAACAGGTTGTTCGTAAAATTAACGTGCAAGTGACTGAGTATTCCACAGACACACGTACCCTTGACGTATTTCTCTAGGGGATTCAGTGACGCAGAATGTTACAAGGCTGGCTCTTTGAAATACAGGTACAACTTATTTTTGCCAGCTTACTGGACTGGAGCAACATAGAATAAAGTGTCTTGCTCAAGAACACAATGCCCCGTTGAGAATCGAACTGAAGACCTTACGATCGCGAGCCGAACACCCTGACCACCAAGCCACGCAGCTTCACACGTATATACATACGAATGCGTGTATATATGAGATTTATATGTTTGTGCATTCACTTTCTAAATACCGGAATACGTACGAAGGATTATTTGATATTTGATACAAAAGTCATTAACATGACATTAATAGGAGATCAAACTACAGTAAATATATAATGATCATCAATCTGTGTGGAAGAAAGACTCGGTATGATAGACAGACAGATAGATAAATAGAAAGAAAGATAGATAGATAGATAGATAGATAGATAGATAGATAGATAGATAGATAGATAGATAGATAGATAGATAGATAGATAGATAGATAGATAGATAGATAGATAGATAGATAGATGTTCATACACACGGTGACAGTAGCTGGAGAAACCTTCAACAGAGAGGTCGGATTATCCACATCATCCGCGTTGAATTATTTCATAGATTTACTTATTCAAATGTTTGTTCTTTACTAACCTTGCTTGAACATTATGCTTAATACTTTATTTATTTATCTATTTATCTATTTAGTTATCAATTTATTTATTCATTTATTTTTTTTTTATGGCTTAGTCATTGAAGGTAAGGCATCGCCCTCGCCCTCTGCGCTCTTTTCAATACATCCGAAAAGCAGGTAGTTAATTGTCTGAATAAGGCAGACCTGGCCCGAACGTAAGGCAAGAGAGAGGATGTAGTTCTTGCATCGTGCTGCTGCAGTAGTAGTAGTAGTAGTAGTAGTAGTAGTAGTAGTAGTAGTAGTAGTAGTGGTGGTGGTGGTGGTGGTGGTGGTGGTAGTGGTAGTGGTGGTGGTGGTGGTGGTGGTGGTGGTAGTGATGGTGGTGGTGGTGATAGCAGCAGCAGTAGTAGTAGTAGCAGCAGCAGTAGTAGTAGTAGCAGTAGCAGCAGCAGCAGCAGTAGTAGTAGTAGTAGTAGTAGTAGTAGTAGTAGTAGCGGTAGCAATTGTTATTGTCGTAGCAGCAAGAATAGTAGAAGTAGTAGTATAAGTTGCTTTATTGTTTTTTGTTTTCACCGTCGTTTTTGTTGTTGTTGTTGTTTTTTGCTTGTTTGTTTGTTTTTGTTGTTATAATCGTTGTTGCTGCTGTTGTCATCATTATAATCTCCATTATAGCTTCCCACTTCAATCCCCAATTCTGCTTTTCATGATCAATAACGGTTTTTTTTTTCTTTCTTTCTTTGTGGCTGCTGTTGATGTTGCTTTAGTCAGTGTTGATTTTGTTGTTGTTGTTGTTGTTGTTGTTGCTTTTGTTATTGTTACTGTGATGAGGAAGTTATTTAGACCCTTTTAATCGCATTAAGCATTGTCCGAGGATGTAGGTCAGGTGTTTTAGTAATAACGAAAGTTTTAAGGATTTTAGTACCACGGTTCCCTAACAGCTGTACTACTATCATGATGACTACCTCGACCGCCACCACAAGCAACAACAACAACAACAACAAAAGCAAAAACACCAACAACAGCGACAATAACATGAAGAACACCAACAGCACCAGCTTCGATCAAATATGAATATAGATGCTGGCGCACTGTGTGGTAAGGAGCTGGCTTAATAACCATATAGTTCAGTGTTCAGTGGATTTAGCAGACGGGAACTGAAAAGAAGCTTGTCGTATACACACACACACACACACACACACACACAAACATACGCACACACACACACACATACACACAGCAACAAAAACAGGAAGAGTCAAAAGGACATAAGCAGTTAACGTATTAATTAGGTTGAGGCTCAACTTAAAATGCAAAAAAGGGAGAGTGACGTTTCGAGCATGGCTCTTTCTCAAAAAGAGGAAAGGGCTGGTAAGAAAGAAAAGAATATATTGAGAAAAACACGCGTGTGAATTGTGTGCGTGTGTGTGTACGTGTTTGTGTATGTGTGCGTGAGTGCGCGTGCGTTCGTGTGTGTGTATATATGTGTGTGTGAGTGTGAGTGAGTGAGTGCGTGTCTTTGTGTCAGTGTTACTCTCCCATCACTGCTTAACAACTCTGTGGTGAGTGTTCACCCCCGTAACTTAATAATTCGGCTAAAGACCGATAGAATAATCAGCAAGTTTTAAGGAAAATTACTGGGGCTGATTCGTTCCACTAAATTCCTTATAGGAGATGTTCTAGCATGGTCACAGTCTAATAACTGAAACAAGCAAGTGATAAAAGATAAAACAGGTATATGTGCATGAGTGTACCAGCTCGAACAACAACTACAAAAACGAAGACACACAAGCAACAGCCCCAGCATTGATCAAATACATATCCATTTTCTGTGTTCCTTTCTGTGGAAGAACGTAGGCTCGAAAAGTTAAGGACTTTTTCACTTCCTGAGCGTTATACTAATACATCTGTTTGTTGTCTACACCACCTGCCTTCGTCTTTTGTACTTTTTTGTGAATTCTCTACATATGTACATATGTGTGTGTGTGAATGTGTAGATGTTTGTGTGTGTGTGTGAGTGTGTGTGTGTGTGTGTATATGTGTGTGTGTGTGTGTGTAGCGTTACCAACACCAAAGATAGTAACGATGAAGGACAGAATTTTAGACTCCTACTGGATTCAATATTGCTTATCAATGTACCATGGCTATTGCGACAACGACAACATTAGTGATAAAATTAAAAACACGCCTAGCACCACCAATAGGCGAACCTCTCCAAGTATGTTCTATCTGCTAGGAATACTAACCAAATCTTCCTTCAACCACACTCCAACGTTTTAGAAAAGATCACTTTGTATAAAACTTGTCTGCTCTTTCTAACTGTTCAAGCGTCCTGATAGACGCGCAATTGTTGTTAAGCGATCTATTGTCGTGTACTGAACAATACTCTCTCTATATAGGATGTACGGTCCTCAGTCTATATATTCAGTCAATGTATCATCACCCATGTTCTGAGTTCAAATTCCACCGAGGTCGACTTTGCTTTCATCCTTTCAGAGTCGATAAATTAAATACCAGTTGCGCACTGGGGTCAATCTAATTGAGTGCCCCCTACCTCCCACCAAAATTCGGACCTTGTGCCTGGTGTAGAAAGGAATATATCATCATTCAATGGAAGGATAAAATAAGTACCAGTTGAGCCCTGGAGTCGATGTAATCGACTTATTCCCTCTCCCAAAATTGCTGGCCTTGTGTCAAAATTTGAAACCAATATACAAACATACACAAATGTGTTTATATATATATATATATATATATATATATATATATATATATATATATATATATATGTATATGTTATATATATAACCAGCCATTCCGCTGGTGACCGCTGCCGGTTCAACATTGTTTTCGTCCGTCGAAAAGGCATTTTTTCAAAACACGCCTGCTAGATAAGTTAAATTTGTCTAAAGTCGTAAGACACCTGCTGTTGTCCTGTTATTACCATTCTTGTTTTTGTTTTTTTGTTTTTATATTCGTGTGGCTTCGTCCGTTTTTCTGTCCTTGTTTCGTTTACATTCGATCCTTTTTCCAAGAAATCTAAAGCTCGCAGCTTAGTTTTTCATTGGGGCTGGCCGTGTCGGAGCAATATCAGGATTAATCAGCCGAAATTTGCTATGATGATCCGGTTCCTGACTGAAAATTAAAGGCTTCGAATGACCCGTCCGTTTTTTGTGTTCGTCTCTTTGTGTATTTCACGTTCTTGTCCCTTTTTATATATAATTTTTATACCTATATATATATATACATATATGTATATATATACACTCATACACGCATACACACACACACACACACACACACACACACACACACATATATATATATATATATATATGAGATCTGGGTGTAATTGTAGATAACAATCGCAGTTGGAGTGCCCAATAAGGTCGATTATGCTCGTAGGATGAGCACCTGGGTCTTAAGAACCTTCCGGTTCAGAGAACAAGGTGTCATCAATCCACTTTTCTCTTCCTTTGTACGGCCACACCTCGAATACTGCTGCTCTTGTGGTGTCCCTATACAAAACAAAACATCATGAGGATTGAATCACCCCAGAGGGCACTCACCAAACGAATTGAAGGCATAACTGATCTCGATTATTGGGACCGCCTTAAAGCCTTGAAACTCTACTCTCTCCAGCGCCGCCGCGAGCAGTACATCATTTGTACGATGTGGAGAATATATACCGCCAGCATTGCCCAAAAAACCTGAACATTAGTTTCAAGGTTCATCCAAGACTGAGACCACGAGCCATACGACCCCAGCCCAATTCAGGATCACAGCATATAGGTACGCTGCGACATAATTTCTTTTCCTCAACAGGCCCTGCGCTGTTTAACATTGTCCCGAAAGAGATCGAAGAGGAAAAGGATCCCATCAACTTTAAACGGAGCCTGGATATATTTCTTCAAGGAATACCGGATAAGTCACTCATACCTGGATACAACTCACTCAACAAGAACTCACTACATGAATGAACCATAAACAAAACTTGACTTAAACAGGATTTAGATAATCCTATCAGATGGTGCTATTAAGTTAGACATGTAGACATGGCCTGGATCAATCTTTGGTCGAAACATATCTAAGTTACCTAAGTTTATATATATATATATATATATATATATATATATATATATATATATATAGAGAGAGAGAGAGAGAGAGAGAGGAGAGCGAGAGAGATAGATAGAGAGAGAGATAGATATAGATAGATAGATAGATAGATAGATAGATAGATAGATAGATAGATAGATAGATAGATAGATAGATCGAACCACTTAGTAGATAAAACAGGGGACAACTGATGAAGGGAATGTTCTTTATGTTGCCTGTCTCGTTTCTCAATTTGTTTTGCTGTTCGAAAAAAAGTTCGTTTTCCACGCTTTTGTCTTTTATGTTCTCATTTCTAATTTTCTTCACGTTTTTTTTTGACGCCCTGTACCCATATTATGCAAGTATATATACATATACATGTGCATGTACATGTGTGTGTGTATATGCATATATATATATATATATATATATATATATATATATATATATATATATATTATATTATTATTATTATATATAACAATCAGTACATGACAACACTGCAGCAGTTGCCCGGGAACCTTCACAAGTCTAGGGATCCAATCCTGATCCATATGTCCAGTAACATGCTGGCAATAGATAAATGCCCATGTATCGATTTACCTGGGGTCTATAATGACGCTAAGATGACTTCGTTCACAATGCAATATTAGATCCTATATGTATCACTCCACACACTAGAAATAACAGTTGTATATTCTAAAACCACGCCCTTTAAAAATGAAAGATATATGGCGAATAAAAGGCGAGGTAGGCACGGTTGGAATTTCTTTGGTCATCATTCTACTCTATTGGTGCTGACCGGTGGTTAAATGACTGACAATCTACAACTATCATTTTGAATATACCAGTCTAGACACAAATCTACCATACGCACGGGCACACACGCACATACACACACAGGCACACACACACAAACAAACACACATACAGCAACACTCAAACCACAACGCCTCACTACTTACCTGCAACATTTATGTACCTGTCACTCTACTTATATTCCACCCACATTTCTACTCACGCTATACGCTACCCACATCTTTCACACTGCATATCTGGCATTCCACCTGTTCTCTAACACTACCCTCATTCAGACGTCAACCCAACGTCAGACCACCCGTATCTGCCTGTCCCTTAAACTGTATATATTGGTTGATAAGCGATTCTCTTGTCAAATTGTTTACTGAAGCTAACACCCTCCCCTTCTGTATCGCTCCATTTCTCTTTCTCGCTTTCTTTCAGTTTCTGTCTTTCTGCTTCTCACACTCACTCTCTCTCACTCTCTCTCTTTCTCTCTCACTCTCTCTCTCTTTCTCTCTCCCCTTCTCTCTCTCCCTCTCACCCACTCTTTCCATCTCTCGCTTTCACTCCCTCACAAGCACATGAATGCATACATATGTAAACACATAAAAGCATAGTCACACACACGCTCACTTACACGTTCACACACATACTCACACACTCACGATCATACACACACATCTTTTACAGATATATGCACAAATATATTCCCGATGTTCACATTTACATATACAAATAAAACACATACAGACGTACACAAGAA
>NW_021832441.1:17500-25000 GCF_006345805.1 Octopus sinensis | reverse complement strand
TCATTCGTGACCGAAGGAGTTCTTTACCCTTTTCAAAGAAGGGCTTAGGAAGAAGAGGAAATATAATACCCTGGTTTTTGCCTTTTTCAATTGAGGAACTTCTTCCTGTACTACTTAAAGGACTTTGTGAAGAAAGTCCTTCGAGGAGTACAATATATGATGCGACCCTGATCTGGAACCCGAAAAGGAGGCTGGAAAGAAGACGCCTTAAAAATAGCTGGGGGACGAGAAACCGAGGCATTGACGAAATGCAGAGATCCAACTGAAGAGAAGCAGAAAAAGACATCCCAGAGTCAAGAACCAGAGAGAGAAGTCGTCGATGACTTATACTTCATAAGGAACGAAGAGTTTAAGTAAGGGACACCCTGCGTTAATGATAAACGGGATGATCACAGCTGTAATGTTTCTTGTCATAGGTTTGCTCCATCAGAGCTGATATGAAGCCAAGCAACAACATTCACTTCTACTCGTGGCCGGTAGAGCCTGTTATAGCCTTTACACGTCGTGGTGTCTGGGAACAGAGTGAAGTGCCGTTACGTTTTCTTCCCTATTATAATATGCCTGCTTTAGCTAAGACTTAAGTGTCAAATACCTACTTGTGTGTTGTTATATATGTGTGTACAAGCTGAGATAACTGCGACTACATATCTTACAACAACAATACCTTGCAAAGTGCCTTTAAGAAGCGGCGATAAGAGGTCCTTGTATCAATACTTCGTTCAACGAATGAAGTTGAAGCACAGATCCGGTTCAAGAGACAAATCAACCATCGCATGATAAATGGCATAATATAATATTCGGTTGTTATAAGGATGAGAATTGCTACTCTCTGTTACACATTCTTTAAGGGAAAATAATGGTTTCAAAATTTGGTACAGGGCCAGCAGTTTTTAGGAGAGAGAGAAGTCGACATCAGTACGCAGTTGGTACTTATTTTATTGACCCCGAAAGGATGAAATCGAAGTCGACCTCAGCAGAATTTGAACTCGGAACATAGAGACAGACAAAATGCCGCTAAGCATTTTAAGGCCGGGTTAAGTCGCTTACATCAGCTTCTGAGCTCAACTGGCGTTTATTTCATCGACCCCGGCAGAAAGAAAGGCAACTGAATCAAAGTCGAGATTTCAACTAAAAAGCCGGAAAAAATGCTTCTTAGCATTTTATCCGATATGCTAAGCATTCTTTTCTACTATAGGCACAAGGCCTGAAAATTTGGAGAATTACATCGACCCCAGTACTCAACTGGTACTTAAATCGAATTATACTATCTCAGCCAGGATGTAGATCTTTATAGATATTTGCGTAGACAAGGAAACCTCCTACGTTAAGCTTAAAAATGGATTTTACTTTGGTGGAAGTTATGTTGACGTGTTGGATTATGAGCCAAAGACGGATTTATCTTCACTCATGTTCTATTGATAACACTTTCCACTTGACTTTAAAATGTGTACAATTAATTAATACAACGACCTTCGTACGAATTACGAATTGTCAGAAAGAGACAAAAGTATAATTGTTAGTGGTAACATGAATAATTTTTCAATGAAGAAAGTTGGATGAAAATTCTAATCAAACGCGAGTCTAAAAGCACACACAGCTTCGGGTTGCCAAAAGCTAAATAGTCACCCACCACTGAGTTGACTCTTGGGTTCATTTTAACCGTTCAGCATTGAAACTGGCTGCATCTGGCCCCAATATTCTACCCGTTCTATGTTCAAAACAGCCAAATCATGACCCTCATGGCTACCCTTTAACGTTATTTTAAAAATAAGCAATCACTTCATCGAAATCTTGTAGCTACAGGAAAATGCGTGAATATATAAGCATTACATTTAACAGAAATGTTTGAATACTAAAGGGATATATATTTCTTTATTGCCTGCAAGGGGCTAAACACAAAGGGGACAAACAAGGACAGACAAACGGATTAAGTCGATTACATCGACCCCAGTGTGTAACTGGTACTTATTTAATCGACCCCCGAAAGGATGAAAGGCAAAGTCGACCTCGGCGGAATTTGAACTCAGAACGTAGCGGCAGACGAAATACCATTAAGCATTTCGGCCGGCGTGCTAACGTTTCTGCCAGCTCGCCGCCCTTGAATACTAAAGGGTTCTATACTTTCCCCAGAAAGTTCTCGAATGTTCTGGCAGCAATTTTAGGAACGAAAATTAAGCTACATATGGTAACGTTTTGACAAGCAAAACATTACCATATATGGAATTGTTTACCAACAACATCCATCTTCGGTCTATATTACCAAATATAGAAATATTACACGTCATCTATTTTAGATTCAGAATTGAAACATTCAAGTTGGAATCTCAAGGAAAGGTATCTGCGACACAGTAAAGAAAGCGAAGACTTGTATAACGAAACAATCTCGCATTCTGGCGCACCGTTCTGTTCCTTGAGAGCATTCATTACTTGAATGGTTCATTCGTCAAGGTCACCCGACTGGCAGATTTGGAGAGGGTTCGTGTTATTTACTTATGACACTGATGCATTGGGTTCAAATCTCGCAGACATCAACTTCGCTTTTTATTGTTCCTGTATCTATAAGACGCGTGGTTTGTTGGTTAAGAGTAATCGGCTCACGATAGTAAGATCAAGAGTTCGATTTCCGGTAGTGGGTTGTGTCCTTGAGCAAGACACTTTATTTACCCGTTGCCCCAGTCCACTCAGCAAGCAAAAACGAGATGTACGTGTATTTCAAAGGGCCAACCTTGTCACATTCTGTGTCCCACTGAATCTTCTTGAGAACCACGTTAAGGGTATGCGTATCTGTGGAATATTCAGCCACTTGCATATCAATTTCACGAGCAGGCTGTTCTATTGATCGGATCAACTGGAACCCCAGGGCTGGCCCTAGGGTTGCTGGTGCCCCGAGCAAGCTGAACTTTGCCATGTACAAGCGGACGGTCATGGAAATTTCCTTGTCTTTGTCACACCCTCCTTGGCGCCCCCGAGCACATGGCACCCCGGGCGACTGCCCGAATTGCCTGTACCGTGATCCGACCCTGTGGAACACTCGTCGTCGTAACCGACGGAGTGCCAGTATAGTTTACTGATATAAAATAAAACCACCAATCAAAGAGTTGGTTCGATTTAATCACCGATATCATTCCATTAAAATGCGTCAGTGGCCTTGAGCCTGTGTCAGAAATCATTATGTTGTGGCCCTTTGTGTCGGTAACATTAAGTACCAGGCAATTAATGGATGTTAACTTAATCGACTCTTCTCTCACCTAAAGTTTCTGGTCTTATGACTAATGTCAGACAGACATTATTTCATTGTGGTTGCTTTTCTTCTTCGAGGTTGGTTGTTTCAACGGTGGTACGCTAGTAATAACTCCGTCACCCACAAAATACCAATTCGTCCTTGGTTGTTCACATTAAAACTTGTCTCATCTCCACAATCATTCGGCCTTTGTTAGTTTCGCCCACAGCTTTATTTCTCTCAAATGCTATTTTCCCTTCAACAATGCACGAATCCTTCTGTCCTCTTTCGACCCTTTCAATATTCGTCTTCAGATATTTTCACAAACCAAATATTTTCTTTATCAGTTCAGTAATGTAAACAAATGTCTTAAAAGACCCCAACCAGCTCCATTTTTATTTATATTTTTCGCTAATCGCGGTTTTCACTTATTTTCCGGTGATATTAACACTCCTTTGACTATTAAATATAACTGGACGATCGGAGTAGATTCAGAGAAAGCAGCACAACTATTTTCTGAACAATCATAGAAGTATGGAATTTAAGGTCATTGACTCTCTTCCTTTCTTCTTATTATTTTTTGTTGCTATATTTTATACTATGCTTTTGTTTGTGGCTATAACCAGGGTCGGTTGAAGATACGAGTAATTCGAACAGTTCGCTCGGGGCTGCACATACGCGAGGACGTGATTGGTAAATTCCAAGAAATTCAATGTGAAAAACAAAAGCAAAAATAAAGCAATAAATAAATAATAAGACATTTCTAATAATTTACTTTTTTATCTCTAAATTTGCAGTTTTTACTTTTTGTTTAAAAAAAATGCATGGCTGTGTGGTAAGAAGCTTGCTTCTCAACAACATGGTTCCGGGTTCTGCCAGCTTGGTGCCCTAACTTAAATATCTTTATTCTTTTCCACTCTAGGCACAAGGTGAGGGCGGTGGCGAGAGAGAGAGAGAGAGAGAAGGAAAAAGGGTGACCATAGAAATTTAGGGAGAGTTGATGATGTTTTATTAAAAGTAGTAGTGTTGATGGTGGCAGTGGGAGTAATAATAAAAGAGAGAGAAAGAGTGGGTATGTGAGAGAAAGAGGGACTGAACACTGAACCAGCGTGCTGAACTAGCAAACTGAACACTGATGGTTATGGGGTGGTAGTAATAGTATGAGCTGTAGTTGTGATAGAGGCAGAGGCGGCGGCGATGATGATGATGGTGGTGGTGGTGGTGGTGGTGGTGGTGGTGGTGATGGCCGAGGCGGTCAGGAGTGACGGTGAGAGTAAGCAATGTGAAAGACTGAAGTGATGGTGGTGGAAGGGAAGGCGGCGAAGTCAAAAGCACTGATGGTGGTGGCGTCGGAAGTCTGAATTGTGTATCTGGCAGATGTGGTGGCGATGGTGGTGGTACTGTTGTTTATCATGCAGCTTTGCAATAAGTTCTAAGTCGACAAATTATGTCATTGCTTTGATGAAAATTGTTCAAGTTTAATAAATCTAATATGTTCTCAATGCATGAAGTGTCATTGTTGGGCCCAAGGCCTAATGAAGAGCCCTCCACAGGAGCCAGCTTAAAAACCGCTGAATAGGGCGGCTTTTAAGCTAATAACATAATACCTTTATCAAACAACATCTTCCCTTTCTTTTCATTTACAACGCTCCTCGTTTCACCTGTTGGTCGTCCCTTCCAAGAAGCGCATTATAATTCCTGTTCTGCCCTCAACAGCACATTTTTCTACACGTTCCTCTCTGCAGTACTTCTGAGCAAACTGGAAATAGAAAAAGAAAATATTTTAAAATATTTTACTTATTGTAGGATCTGTTTATTTAAAAAGAAAATGTTTGTTTTATCTTATCTTGCCTTTTTTTTTTCTATTTTTGATTACAAACGTTCGAGGTGATTCATTGACACCCTGTAATTACCCCCACACACATATATGCCTATGCATGTATGTATGTATGTATGTATGTATGTATGTATGTATGTATGTATGTATGTATGTATGTATGTATGTACGTATTTATGCGCACGTAGCAACACACCTATCCACAAAGGTCTACACACTTGCTTACATCCATATATACTAATATACTTACCTTCATACTCGGACTGGTGTCTATAAATATGTGCGTATGTACACATACAAATATATATGCATGTGTGTGTGTGTGTGTATGTGAGTCTGTGTATGTATGAGTGGCTATGTGTGTGTTTGTGAGTGGGTAGATATGTGTATTTGTGCGGTATTTGGTGGATGCGTGTGTGTACCCATATGTGTGAATATATGAATAAGTGCGTGTGTTTGCGTGTGTGTGTCTTTGTGTGTGTGTGTGTGTGTGTGTGTGTGTGCGCGCGCATGCGCTTATGACTGTGTAGTGTGTATGTATAAGAAATATATTCATAGCTGCATTTCCTCTCCGCTACGTCATGTTTACAAAGGGTGGCCTGTCTGAACCATTCATTACATATTGATATCCGAAATAATAAGGGTAGATTAATGTTAAGTAGCTTGTTTGCTTAGTTTTCCTTCCACGGCCTCTACCAGCGATTGCATCTTAAACAAACTACTTTACTTTCCACTCGCATTCACCCGTTCTCTATCCAGCTTCATAATTAAGAAATGGCTAAAAGCTTGGAGATCTTTAAACTACTCACATGAGTTCAGATGTGATCAGTTATGCAGTACCACGCCAAGGCGAAGCTTACTCAAGAAAGCCAGGCCATTAAGTTTCTCTCTAAAGTTGGTTTAATACTTAATGACCGCCGAAAACAAATATTTCTACGTTAAAGTCATTACTAAACAGACAGTCTATATTTCTTGTTTTTATAAAGGTAAGTTTAGTACAGATAATTATCAGCAGCCATTAGTTGATTCGAGTATTAATTAGCCGCTCCCTTTTCACTGTTATTTGTTCTGCTTTGTGTTCTGGCTGCCGAGACAAAGCAATCTTAATGTTTCCAACTGGTCAAACTTCAGCAATTCAAGTTAGATGAGTTTTTAAACGCTCGCCGTCGTGTACAGATATGTCGACTTCTAGGATGTCGGCAATTGATTGGCTAAAATTTCATAAGTTTAAAGGATTGCAGCATTTTTTATCGTTGTTTTCTTGAGAAAATATGGCGGCAAGCTGGATAAAATTTCTTCGCAGTATTTCTATCAGCTTTACAGAGAAGGTTCTGTATGCAGAAACATAAGGATATATATGTGGAGGCACATGGCCTAGTGGTTAGAGCAGCGGTTTCGAATCTCAGACCAGGCGATGTGTGTGTTTATGAGCGAAAACACCTAAGCTCCACGCGGCTCCGGCAAAAAGGTAATGGCGAACTTCTGCTGACTCTTTCGCCACAACTTTCTCTCACTCTTTCCTCCTGCATCTTGCAGCTCACCTGCGAAGGACTGGCGTCCCGTCCAGGTGGGGAACCTACACGCCAAGGAAACCGGGAAAACGGCCCTATGAGCAAGGCATAGCTCGAGAAGGAACAAACAAGCAAGGATATATATGAATGTATGTATGTTTCTCTGTGGGGTTGAAGGTGTCATGGATATATATTTCCATATGTCCGCGTGGTGCCCCAGTCAGTTCCCATCTCCGCGATAGATACTTTCTCATCTGTTGTAACCATGTGGTATGTGGCCGATTAACACGAACCGTCATCCCAGCCGGATCTTCATGAAAGAGAACACGAAAATCGAGCTACGTGACCAAACGGTTGAAACTGACGCTCCCAAATCATAAGAGAAACAAGACAAAATTCAAATATAGGCTAATAAACGAGGTCTGATCAAAAAATAACGGGACAGGGGTTATAAATAGAAAACTACAACACATGTCAATCCGGCATTTAATCTCCTTCGATGTGGTCCCTTTCTGAAGTCATCCATTTTATCCAGCGTCCTTTCTATTGATGGAATTATTCCCGGAACTTTTTTGAGATAGTGATCAGCTGCTTCGTCACATTGTCTTGGATTTCTTAGATGTCTTGAGATTTTGTCCTTTTCTAGTAAAATTCCTTTTAAGCCTTGGTTTTGGGGTCATAGCCATATGACCCACATTTCGTCACCAATTATGACAGTTTTCAAACATTTTCCTCTTTAACACAATCAAGGGGATCCCGTGCGGCCGAAAACCGATTTTCTTTTTTAAATGACCACACTCGACACATTTTACTCTTCCAAACACTTCTTTAGAGAACGGAAGTGAGCGAGGGCGTTATAACTTAGTATATATACGTGACAGACTTCAAAGTTATTCTGTGTCAAGTGGCTTCACTCTGCACACTTTAGCTCC
>NW_021832441.1:10000-12500 GCF_006345805.1 Octopus sinensis | reverse complement strand
TTATTATTATTATTATATTATTATTATTATTATTATTATTATTATTATTATTAAGGCGGCGAGCTGGCAGAATGGTTAGTGCGCTGGACGAAATGCTTAGAGGTATTTCGTCCGTCGCTACGTTCTGCGTTCAAATCCCTACGAAGTCGACTTTGCCTTTCATCCTTTCAGGGTCAATTAAGTAAGTACTAGTTACGCACTGAGGTCGACGTATTCAACTTAATCCCTTTGTCTGTCATTGTTTGTTCCCTCCATGTTTAGCTCCTTGTGGACAATAAAGAAATAATAATAATGGCTGAATTATTAGCCCGTCGGACAAAATGTTTAGCTACATTTCTTCCGATTCATTACGTTCTTAGTTCAAACCCCTCCGGTGTCAACAATGCTTTTTGTCCCTTCAGAGTCGATAAATTTGCACCTATGAGCACGGGGGTCGATACAATCGACTAGCACCTCCACTTTAATCTGGTTTAAGGCAACGTTACACGCCGGACAACTGACACAAGTTAATGTGAGAAAAGCAAAATAAGAATTTTGAAAGAAGTTTGTAAAAAACTAGTTTTTAGACATCGAATGAGAATGGGGGTCTGCCAGAATAGAGTAGTAATCGAAAGGATCTATAGGTAAAAAGAATGGTTGAAAACCCCTGCTTCGGATGTATGTATTGGTATGTATTGCAAGAAATAGCTGGGTTTCTTTCTCTAACATTTTACATAATTCAACTGACATTAGTTAATGAGTGAAAAACAAAATAGGGATTTTTAAAGGGGTTTGTAAAAAAACTAGTTTTTAAATATCAATTGGTGATAGGGGCCCACCAGAGTGAAATATTAATCAGAGGAGTCTAGAAATAAAATACGGTTGAGAACCTTCAAGATGGCGTAGCAACGTGACCGCTGTCTAATGATTGAAACAAACAAAAGATTAAAACATGAAACATAGGCCTTTTTTCAAGCCGACTCCAACCGTCCTGGGGGTTACAACAACAGCAACAACAAAACAACAGTAGCAGAGGCAACAATTATAGAATCTATAACAACCGTTTAGTATTCAGAAGTCAAATATTTTCCTGTCTTGTGTCTTAAGATGTTGAAAGTAGGCTTTGAGACGTCCGAGTCTGTGTGAACGCACTGTGTGATACCCTGGAGGTGTTCTATATCCTGAATAATTTATAATGCATGAAAGCAGCTGTAAGTATTAAATATACTTACCTGTACTTACCTGTACGTGTTGTATACATATGTAAATAAGGATGCCTTCTACTCATGCTAAGATATTCATGTAGGTATGTGTGCGCGAGAATGGGGGCGCATGTATGCGTGTATGAGCGCATAGATATCTCTTTGATGTATGCGTGCATGTGTGTGTATGCGTGATTGTGTGTATGCGTGTGTGTGTATGCGTGTGTGTGAATGCGTGTGTGTGTATGCGTGTGTGTGTGCTCGTGTGTCTACGTATATTTGTGTGTGACTTTATGTAAATACGTGTATTATTTGAATGTGTACCTGAATGTTAAGTGAAGGTTAATCGTATTCCTTAGCATCCTAAGATTCAAGCATTTCAATGCTGCCGACCTTGAGCCTAGTACAAAAAAAGCAAAAAAGAAATGCTCCAGTCTGGTCTGGTTGAGCAACCATTTCCCCCACGTTCCCTGTTAGACCGCTTCAATGCAGTCTGCGTCCATGGGGTCAACCTTTTGTTCTTCTTTTTTTATTTCTCTCTCTTTCTCCTTTTTCGACGTGTGTGTTTGTTGGTGTACACATACACACACACACATGTATATGTGCGTGTGTCTGAGTACGCATACACACACATATATATGTATTTATGTATGTATGTATATGCATATATGTTTCGCCATGATTAATCGCTAAGTCCACAACCTGTTTTTATTCTTTCTCAGCTAATTTTCTCTTATTCCTTTCTGTTGAAGAGCATAGGCTCGAAACATAAAAGACTTTCTCACTTTCCTGAGCGTCAAACTAATACAACTTCTTGTTGTCCATACTCCTGTCTTCGTGTTTGGTTTTTCTGTAAATTTCAACAATATACATATACATGTATGTAGATATATATATGTATATATATAGATCCATATGTACATATACACGTATATATAAATATGAGGGCTGCTGAAGAGTTCATTGCTTTAAGGGAGTCTCGAAAGGCCTAGCTGGAGGCCCCACCTACCGAGTTCTTTTACAGGGCTTGCAAAAAGTAAAGGACCGCTGCAGTAAGTGTGTGAATCTGAGAGGGGAATATATTCAATAAAATCATAATTAACTGATCCTCCTCAATTTTCTTTTACCCCAAACAAGGAACTTTCTAGCACCTTCTCGTATATATTTATATATCTATACATACATACATACACATACATATATACATATGTGTGTGTGTGTAAATATATATATATATATATATATATATATATATATATATATACACATATTGATAGACACTCAGACAGACAGATAGATAGATTAATTTTCGGTTTTAT
>NW_021832441.1:0-2500 GCF_006345805.1 Octopus sinensis | reverse complement strand
GAAGAGAAAGCTGGACGATGGTCACGTGTGAGCAACGAGAGAGAGAAACGGAGAAAGAGGGAGAGAGAGATAGATAGACAGACAGATAGACAGACAGACAGATAGAAAACGTGAAGAGGGGGCAAAGGGGAATTAGAGAAAAGATGAGAGAGAAAGCAGTATAAGATAGAGTCGCATCAAAAAGATAAAGATAAACTTACATAGAAATGGATATATGCATATATATACTTTTATATATATATATATGTATGTATGCATGTATGTATGCATATATATATATATATATATGTATATATGTATGTAAGTATGCATATGAGCGCGCACGCGTGTGTTGGTGTGCCTGTCTACGTCACTGCAACCAAGTGGTTCGGCAAAGTGACCCGATAGAATAAACCCCAGACAAAAAAAAGAAACAGTAAGGACTGGAATCGATTTGTTCGACTGAAGCGTTGAAGGTGGTGCTGCAGCATGGCCGCATTTCCAATGACTGACCCAAGTAAAACATAAACCCTCCCCCCCCCTTGCCACCACCCTTATTGTCTTCTGATCTGAATGAATTCTCTTCTCTTTGTTCTATTCAATATCTTTCCGTTTCTTTATCCGATTTCCGTTTTATATTCCTTCATTGTCTTCCTTTGTCCCTCGTTTAGTTTCACGTGTTCTGATGTAACACAGACATTTTCCCACCAATTCTTCTTTCCCTATTCTTCTCTTCCTCCTTCCTTGTCTTTTATTATCTTTCGCCAACAAACTCCATCCATCACCCATCCATTTGTTCTTATATTCTTTTCTGATTTTTGTTTATAGTTCATATTTCATTGGTATTTCGTGTACAACGATTTCATAACAAATCAATAATATTTTGTCTAGATATTCAAATATTTCCATATCATCGGTTGTTTTTTTGTAACATTTACCTCATGCTCCCTTCTACATTATCGCATGAAAGTCGGAAACGAGAAACTCCTAGTATACGTGAAGTTTCTATTTTCAATAAAATTAGTAACGGCAAACGAAATACCTATTTCTTTACTACCCACAAGGGGCTAAATACAGAGGGGACAAACAAGGACAGACAAACGGATTAAGTCGATTATATCGACCTCAGTGCGTAACTGGTACTTAATTTATCGATCATGAAATGATGAAAGGCAAAGTCGACCTCGGCGGAATTTGAACTCAGAACGTAGCGGCAGACGAAATACCTATTTCTTTACTACCCACAAGGGGCTAAACGCAGAGGAGACAAACAAGGACAGAAAAACGGATTAAGTCGATTATATCGACCCCAGTGCGTAACTGGTACTTAATTTATCGACCCCGAAAGGATGAAAGGCAAAGTCGACCTCGGCGGAATTTGAACTCAGAACGTAACGACAGACGAAATACTGCTAAGTATTTCGCCCGGCGTCCTAACGTTTCTGCCAGCTCACCGCCTTTACATACCTAAAATATTGTCGCATTCCAAAGAATATTATTATTTAGCGTTTAATTTGACGGTAATTGTTTAGCTTAATGGTTGAGTACTCAGCTGGTATCTGAAGGGTACAGGTTCGAATCCCATAGCCGTCTGCCGGCAACGTTTTTCCGTTTTGTAAGAGCAAAATATCCAATCTTTCTGCTGCTTTCACGGCTGTTCTGCATCTTTCAATAATACGGGGAATGGCAAAAATATGGTCGGCAGTAGATCGATTTTCTGCAAAGATCGCCGCCTCTACAACGCCTTCGTCGCTCACAAGGTGGCATTCGATACGGTCGACCACGCATCCCTCTGGAAAATTTTCAAGCTCATTGGCGCTCCTCCAGCTGATCTATAGCAGTGTCGAGGGTTGCGTGCGGGTGAACGGGAGAGGGGATTCTGACTGATTCCTCATCAACGGCGGGGTCCGACCTCTTCAACTCTGTCATCTATTATCTGATGACCAAGGCCTATGAACGAGTTTCTGGCGTTACGTTCGAGAACTACCACCTTATATACGGAGAATACCAATCTATTGAACCACTCGAACGAGCAGCTCGGGGACGCAAAGAAGGCGCGTGGTCTAGTGGCTAAGCGTTCTGCACCCACGATTGTGAATTCGCGGTTTCGATTCCCTGACAGGCTTCAGGTTTGATCTTGAGCAGAAAACTTTGTTTCACGCTGCCCAGTCCACTCAGCTAATAATGGCCACCCTTCCGATTAGGGGGAATGTTGGCCAGCCTACCTTACAAGCAGGGTGACATAATTCAAAAGCTAAAAAACGATACGACGTGCATTGTGATCAGCGAGGTATAACAACATCCGATAGTCTGGTCGATCACGTGACATGTGTGTGTGTGAAGGAGAAAAAGAGAGAGAGCATGTGTGTGTATGCATATATATGTATGTATGTATATATATATATATATATATATATATCCAGGTCGTTTGGTTTTTGATGGTCTTTTGTAACTGCTTCGTTGCCATTTTTAAGAGAATCAATAAACACGATGCCCTTTGGCATCCCCAAAGAACTGAAGC